>NC_079472.1:10902959-11205989 GCF_026250575.1 Diorhabda carinulata | reverse complement strand
AACACCAACATGTGCCTGGAAAAAATAAATACCTGGATAAGAGACAACAAGCTTGCTCTTGCCCCCCACAAAACTGAGGCAATCCTACTAAAGGGTAAACAAAAGAGGGAGAAAATAAGCTTCAGCGTAGACGGAGTCAATATAAAGCCAGCAAAGAACTTGAGATACCTAGGTATAACCATTGACGAAAGTAGAAATTTTGGCAAACATGTAGAAACAGTAACAAAGAAAGCTACAGAAAGGGTGTCCAAACTTGCTCGGATTATGCCAAACATAGGAGGTCCTAGGCAAAGCAAAAGAGCAGTGTTGTGTAGTGCTATGCAAAATATTGTCCTATATGGAGCCCCAATATGGCAAAAAGCGCTTATGAGAAAAAAGCACTTTACTACGGTCAATAGAGCACAAAGAGACATGCTGTTGCGAGTAGCCTCCGCCTTCCGAACTGTGTCTGGAGTAGCACTCCAAGTAATTACGGCTACGGTGCCCATTGACCTCTTAGCCCAGGAAAGAACATCCAAGTACAAATCGCTACAGAATAGCAACGAAGCTAGAGAAAGTTCCCTCACAACATGGCAAACTAGATGGGTAGGTGAGACAGTAAAGGCCCAATGGACCAAAAGGTTAATACCAGACATCAAGCCGTGGGTTAAGTGCGAGCACCGCCAGGTAGACTACTACCTGACACAGGTCCTAACAGGACATGGCGTCTTTCGATGCTATGCTAAACGGTTCAGAAAAGACACCACGGATAGATGTATATACTGTGCCGCCGTAGACACCGCCGAACATACCATCTTCGTATGCTACAAGTGGAGAGAGGTCAGAGACAGGACTTACAGACAGCTGGAATGCGAGCTCACTCCAGACAACATTGTAGAGAAGATGCTTGACAGCATAGAGAACTGGAAATTGGTGCAGAACTTGGCTAAGAGTATTCTCAGCAACAAGGAAAAAGATGAAAGGCAAAGACAGCAGAGAGAAAGGAACCCGAACTCCTAATCCCGAGAGGGGAAGGGAGACGTAGGGTAAAAGGAAACCACTGATAGCCCGTCACTCATGAAGTATGTTCCAGGAACGATGCCATAAGTGACAAAAGGGGCCGTAGACGACTAGAAGGACACTCCAACCGTCCGAGCCTCTCTGCAAAGCAGGACTCCGCAGAGGTGGTGAATGTTTCCCAGCAAATTGCTGAGGAAGTGTGACAAGTCGTTATTAAAAAAAAAAAATGGAATTGTGGAAATTGCCTTGGCAGTAAACGTGTTGACTTTACAATCGTCGTAGTTCGTTGTAGGATGAATTTGAAAATAAAAAATTATGTTTAAAGTGAGTAAATAATTAATAAAAAACAAAGAAAAGTTTTATAAACATTATCCAGATAGTAAAATATCATATGGAATTATTTGTAAGCGATAATACAGGTTGTGTAAAAAATTTATTTTCTTCTGCGGTTTTTGCTTGTCTAGGGGAAAATTAATAGAACGGGGTAAAAGATCTGAATAAATTCATATATAAACACCCTTGTAAGTATGTTAATCCGGTCAAATTAGACCAAAAAATAAGAGTGAAGCTACATAAGTTCCCATCACGCTGAAAATCAGTAAAAAGGTCAAAAAAATGAGTTTTTCGCGATTATCAGCCAAACAGTAAGTTTTATCGTAAAAATACTTCAGAAGAAAATTGTAGATCATAAAGTTATCTACAAAAAACGTATCAATACTTTTTTTCCTGCAAGCCACCGTTTCTGAGATATAACGATTCAAAAAGTTATAAATGTTTCAGATTTACTGTCGTATTTAATGGCTATAATGATTGCACGAGAAATACCAAAGCTGCAAAACAACATCGTCGAACTTTAGCAATATCGTTAATTGATAATTTATTTGACGAACTTATGACAGTTCCCACCGGTCAACAGAAATTTCTTACAAATACTCACAAATCTCGGTTCATTTCAATGTTGTAAGAAAAGTTTACTGTTGAAAATGGTGAAACGACTAAATATAACAACTTTTACAATTTTTTGATTCATTATATCTCAGAAACGGTACTTCATAGGAAAAAAATATACATACGTTTTTTGTAGATAATTTTATGAACTACAATTTTCGTCTAAAGTATTTTTTTGATAAAACTCACCGTTTCGCTGAAAATTGCGAAAAACTCATTTTTTTCAACTTTGACCTTGAAAAAAATTTGTTCCATACACGAAAATAATGGGGAACGTTCAAATTTTATTTTCAATTGTATTTCAAACAATTTTTACTGATTTTCAGCTTGATTGACCGGATTATGTATATTTTTTTATAAACACAATATAATCAATCAGTTTTAATAATTATTTAGACACGGTTTGAATGTATTTCAAACCGTGAAATAGTTTTTTTTTTCAAGAGTGCCGCTACCCCTTAACACTCAACCACATTCATTTCGGTTACTCTAGACTTTCGGGGCATCAGTAAGCATCTGAAAAGATTGGGTTATTAATCTCGGTCTACTGATAAATTCTGATATTTGACCACATGACGCTTACAGATACGATATCGAAAATTGTCACATTTATCTTACTCAGTTAGATACGTATGCATATATATATTATTTAGGTCGTAAATTGAGATGTTATGGGATATTCTAATTTATAACTTTTGATAAAAAATAGATAAAGATAACGGCGAAAGCTTGTTTTAATGAAAATATTCAAATTTCCAACATTATAAAGTAATAAAAAAGTCGTTTGTTTTCATTAATTTTATATTATATGAATTGAATATAGAAATATTCTTTCTAGATCAATATAACGGCTTCGAATTCATTTTTTTAACATAAAAATGATAATTTGTATATATATAACACTAAATTTCAATATATATAATTTATTGTTCATTAAATATCTAGAAAAAATGACATTTGTTACCATTACCTGTATCGATTACGGTTTTATCGTCATTCTATTGCTTTACAAAGTTCTAGCATTGAAAAAATTTACTAAACAAACAAATATTTCAACAAAAACCACAATATAAACATCCTATATATCAGAGATGCGATCCAAAATTTTATTAATTCGTTTTAAAAAACTTCTAATCTTAAAAATTCGTATAAACACTCTGTATATGTGAAATCTATTATTATGAAATATGACGTCTACAAATTCCAAACATTCCAAACCAAACATTCCGTATATATATATATAAGAAGAAGCCTAAAAATGACATATAGTGATAAAGATACGAAATAAACACCGTGTATATGTAAACTAAGAAGCCTTAAAACTTATGAATCATTTATGAAGAAATATGAATCATTTTAGAATAATAATTTCCAAATAAACACCCTGTACAAGTATGAAAAGAAGTTTAAAAACTTATTTATTCGTTTTGAAGAAATTTCAACCCTGAATATCCCTAATGAACACCTTGTACATGTAGAATTCATTATAAAGATGTATGACACATTTCACGTCTACAATTTTGAAACAAACACCCTGTGTATATAAAAGAAGTAGCATAAAAACTTATTAATTAGTTTTTAAAGGTATTTAAATATATTTAGGCCTGAAAATCACAAATAAACACCCTGTACATGTATAAGAAGAAGCTATAAAACTTATGAATCCATTATGAAGAATATAACTCATTTCAGGTCTACAGTTTCGAAACGAACACTCTGTATATAAGAGAAGAAATATAAAAATTTATGAATCTATTTTAAAGAAATGTCGACTCATTTTACCTCTACAATTACAAAACAAACACCCTGTATAAGTAAAATAAGAAGCCTAAAAACTTATTAATTACTTTAAAAAAAAAATAAGCATGAAAATCACAAATAAACACCCTGTACATGTAGATGAAGAAGTTATAAAACTCATGAATCCATTATAAAGAATACGACTCATTTCACGTCTACAATTTTGAAACAAACACCCTGTATGTGTAGGAAAAGAATAATAAAAACTTATTAATTTGTTTTAAAAAAAATTTACGCCTGAAAAACGCAAATAAATACCCTATATATGTAAAAGAAGAAACCTTAAAGCTTAGGAGTGTATTATAAAGAAATTTCGACGCATTTTACCTCTGCAATTGTAAAACAAACACCCTGTATAAGTAAAAGAAGAGGCATAAAAACTTATTAATTATTTTAAAAAAAAATTAGGCTTGAAAATAACAAATAAACGTAAATGAAGAATCTTTAAAACTTATGAATCAATGATAAAAACATTTTACGTTCACAATTTTCCAACAAACACCCTGTATACTGAAAATAAGATACATATTATCGCTGGAAATACCCACACGCATATCTTTCGGTTTTCTAACAAAGAATTTGTTAATTAATTAACTTTTTAATGGTACCATTTCAACGGGTACTCCTCCCACCAAACAAACAGAAAAAAAATCTAGTTTTTATACGGATGAAAAATGTGAACGTTTCGAAATTTGATTGAAACTAATTAAATAAAAAATCCTCACAGTTATATATCGATAGGTTAATAAATTTTTCTCAAAATACAACCGTTATTTCTAATGTATATATGTACGATATGGAATGATACATTAAGGAAAATTTTTTATTAGTCTATTGTCATATTTGAACCGCCATTTTTTAATTACAGTAACCTTTAAACTATATTACCACATAATATTTCAAAAATGTGTAACCTAGTTTTTTATATCCCCTAAAATTAGTACGTCACTGAATTTTTTAATAACAATTTTGAAAATTTTTTATCATAAACATATTTAAAAAAACTATTTTTCGTATATAATAAATATTAATTTAAATTGAAATTGAGAGCAAAATATTTTTATTATTATAAATTTCCGCAGTTCGCATATCGATTTCAAAATCTGGCAACGTTGTAAAAGTATAACTCGCATTTGCATGACGTAAGCTTCGTTGTTTTATTTTGTGTATACGTACATGTGTTACCGAAAGATGGAGCAACTAGAAACAACCATTTCAATATGGATTATGTGAAATAACTTCCTATTGGGTGCCGTCTTTATAGAAAAATTTAAACGTACATGGAAGAAACCGAGGTATTTAATGGTTAATTATCTATAGAAAACCATAAAGTCTAAGGTATCATAGGTGAACCGCTAGCTTTAAAGCTGATTTATGTGGATTGTTTGTCAGATATACGAGGTGGTTCTCAAATGTATTTGTATTAACGAATTTGAACGAAATATTTCGTATAAGAATTATGATTAAAAAACTGTTTTGAAAACAGATGATCATAATCAATTAGATATACAGGATGGACCTCTATTAAATATACTAATTCGGATTTAAAAATAAAATATATATTAAAAACGATAAACTTTTCTAATTATATAAATATAAATTATCTATACAATTATCCTGTTTTTAAATTAGAAAAGAAAAATATCATCAGACCACGTGGAACAAAAAAATCACGTTTTTAGGGACACCCTGTACTAACCAACTTCATTTTTTTTCAATATTTATCCGCGGACGTTCTATACAATCATCCATTTTTGTACCATGTGGTAAAAGGTGTAAAGTAACCGTAAAAAGTGTCGTGCGGAATCCACCGAAGGAAATCAAAATGTCGTGAGAAGAAGAAGAAGAAGATAACCAGGAAACGAACATTTACTTGTTTATAGTCTCGAGGAATTGTTGGAATTATGAGCTCGTGCAACAGAAACGCCGGTATTTTAATTGAATAGACGAGAATATCAAGAGTAAAAATAACAAAAAAATAAAATTGAAAAAAATTAAAATTTAAAAATTTTTTTTTCATGTCAATACAGTCGTTAAATATTAGTGGAATGATAAAAATTAAGTTTCGTAACTCCTGTGTAGAGGTTCAATAATTATTCAAACTAGAATCACGGCGTTGCCACACGTGAGAAGTGCAATAAAAACTGATTGTCTTCAAAATCTTACTTCTTAGACCTTTTCATTGATCAACAAAAATATATGAAAATTTTTATGAAGTGAAAAGTTAGACATTCTTCATAAATGAGTCGTAGATTAGTCCAAACAAGTAAAATACCTCAAATCATATTTGGGATGTATGCAAACAAGTAACACACTTAAAATTAAGTATGGGATGTGTGCAAATAAGTTAAATGCTTGAAAACCGATTAAATGGATGTGTGCCAACAAGTAATAATTTGATAAATACCGAAATGGATCGAAATTCTTGATTAATGAACTCTAGATGTGTGTAAACCAATAAAATAGTTAAAAAGTCAAGTTTGGGATGTATGCAAACAAGTCACACAATTAAAATCAAGTTTGGGATGTATACCAACAAGTCAGACAATTAAAATCTAGTTTGGGATATGTGCAAACAAGTAACACACTTAAAATTAAGTTTGGGATGTATGCAAATAAGTTAAATGTTTGAAAACCGATTAAATGGATGTGTGCCAACAAGTAATAATTTGATAAATACCGAAATGGGTCGAAATTCTTGAGTAATGAACTCTAGATGTGTGCTAACAAATAAAATAGTTAAAAAGTCAAGTTTGGGATGTATGCAAACAAGTCACACAATTAAAATCAAGTTTGGGATGTATGCAAACAGTCACACACTTAAAATCAACTTTGGGATGTGTGCAAACAAGTAACACACTTAAAATTAACTTTGGGATGTGGTCCAATAGGTCAAATGTCAAAAAAACGATTTAATGGATGTGTGCCAACAAGTGATAATTTGATAAATACCGAAATAGGTCGAAACTTCTTTCGAAATTAATTTTCTATTAAAATAGACCTAAAATCGAAAGCATTTATCAAGAAAAAACAAATACAAAGTAGTAAAAGAAGTAGTAGTCTAAGAAGTAAAAAGTTAAAGAAATTCCAAATAAAAGAGCCCTGGATGTGTGCAAACAAGTAAAATACTTAAAATCAAATTTGGGATGTGTCATAGGTCATAATTTGATAAATACCAAAAAAGGTCGAATTTTTTTTCGAAATTATATTTCTATCAAAAGAGCTCTAAAATCAAAGAGATTTCTCAAGAAAAACATAAAAAAAGTCCAAAAAGTAAAAAGTTGAAGAAATTATTAATAAATGAGGCCTGAATGTGTCTACACAAGTCAAATGCTTGGCAAATAATTTAGTGAATGTGACCAACAAGTCCTAATTCGATAATTACCGAAATAGGTCGAAACTTATCTCGAAATTCATTTTCATTAAAAATAGACCTAAAATCAAAAAAATGTATCAAGAAAAACATATAAAAAGGTCTAAGAAGTAAAAAAGTTGGATGAATTCTCAATAAACGAGCTCTGGATGTGTGCAAACAAGTCAAATATTTAAAATCAAGTTTGGGGTGTGTTCCAACAAGTCAAATGTTTGAAAAACGATTTAATGGATGTGCGAGAAAAAGTCATATTTTCATTAAGACCGAAATATGTCAAAAAAGTTAATCTCCATCAGTGTTAACTTATTTTATATAAAAATAGATCTAAATCAAGAATTTATCAAGAAAAAAATAAATTAAGAGATTATTTTTTAAATATATGACGTTTCGTCTTAATTTTGGTTTTCATTATAATATCTGATATTGTCAAATGCAGTGTATGAAATTATAGGTCATCTACCATGTGAATATCTAAACATACTTTGTTGTAACCGTACAAAGATTTTTGATTTTTTTCTTCCAATTTTCAAGTTACTTATCATTTTTATGTCATAAATGATCCCAAATAACTATCTATTTTTTTTAAATGCTTCTATATCAAATATTTTCAATACATATCTACAAATGATATGTGTTATTTCAAAGTTGCAACAATTTTATTGTTTCCATGTTTTCTAATCTATTTTTTAAATTCTGTGATGTCTGTCTTATATAAATAGCATCAAAGTTACAATAAACATGCTTTTTAAGAGCAAATACTAAGGAGACGTTTAAAATGCAGTTCTACAATTATTTGCATGTTCTCTATGTTTCAGATGACGTTCGTTATTCACGTAAAATGTTTTCGAATAATTGATTTAACCCTCTGGTGAAATTTGTCTCCGCTCTCTTCATATCTTGAAGTGAAAAAAATTCTATTTTCATTATAAATTTTGTCCAAATCACGTTAAAAATAGAAATAATTAGATTTCCTATTTAATTAGGATCATGTCATCTACTTCGAAATCGGTACCGTTTAAAAAATGTACGTAGATTTCTGGCGTCAATCTGATTGGGCCAAGTGCTATATAGTAGGACAATGCGACTAGGCCTCCTCCACTACTACGAGAGTTTAATGTCTTCCACTAGATTCAGTTCTGTCGTAACCTTTGGTAGGAAAACAACTTTGGCGCGACAATACGCGAGTTCGTTCGGTTTACGAAGTTTTTAATTCCAACAAGAAGAAGAGATAAGCGAATATGGTTAAATAGATATTCGATGAGAATATTGGTGAGTTATTTCTTTATTTATATATACGGGGTATGATGTAATTATTGTATTAAATTTTTGCTACAAAATATTTTGAATAATTGGAAATTAAGTATTAAAACATTTTTCATATCTCCCACGTATTTGAATTGAAAATATTTTACAGTCAATTTAATAAAAGTTTTAACTATTTTCAAGCCATTTTGTTTTAAATTTTCTGATTTAAAATAAAAATCATTTTCTGATAAATCTAGTGACATAGGAAGCCATTATTTTGTATGTGTAATATTCTCAAAGTTGGATAAAAAAAATCAAAATGTCTGAATCAAATTTATAGTTTTCCGAAAAATCCAATTTACCAGAATCTGAATCAAAATTTTGTTTGTATTAGCAGAGAAAATGAGTCCCCTTTGAAATCTGAAATTTGGTTCTATAACTTTTATATCTCGCTTTGTATAATCAAGAAAAACTGCTGCGTTTTTTCATGATAGTATTAACGTTTCTATTCCAATTTTTTTTTCTATTACAACGTTGCCATTCCACATCAGTGGATACTAAATTTATACAGTGTTTTTCGTCACAAACAATTTGTTTTCAACTTGAACCCTGTATATTTCACAGAAATAAGGGACTGAAAGGATCTAATATATACAGGTACTTAGACACATGTTTTCTGATTTACTTCGTGCCAAAAATGAAACGATATCTCAAATGGCTTCGCAGATATAGAATTTTTTATACAAGCATGTGAAATTTTTTTTAAATTACTGGATTTTTGACAAATATTTTAAAAAGTACCTTTATAGCAAAAAATAATGGAATTTTATGTATTTTTGTCCAAAAATCCAAAAATCATGTTAGTTTCTAGATAAAAAGTATAGTTTTCTGGAAAATCCTATTTTCATAAATTTTCCTAAATTTTCTGCGAATAGTAATTTTTTTTTCAAGCAACTGAGGTATTTTTGGAGCTCCTCGTATCGAAAAACTCCTCTTTACAAAAATTTATCAAAATTTTCTGTTATTTTCAAAAAAAAGTGGGATTCCCTTTGAAATCTGAAATTTTGTTATATAATTTCAAGCTTTATATCATATAACTCGGTTTCTATGATCACGTGACGATTGTCGTATATTTTTTATGAAACTATCAACGTTCCTCTCCTGATTTTTTTGTTTTACAACGTTGCCATTCCTCAATTGTAGATACTATGAATTTATATAGTGATTGTTTTTCAAAAACAAATTTACTCCAACTTTCACCCTGTATATTTCTTAAAAATATGAAATTGATAGGATCTAATATATACAGACACTTAGACACATGTTTTCTCAATTGATTCGTGCCAACAATAAAACGATATCTCAAATGGTTTTGCAGATATATGAGTTTTTATACAAACATGTCAATTTTTGACTTCTATTTTTATTAATTCAAACCAAAAATAAATGTCCATAGTATTTGTGTTTGATACGCTACTGGACAACAATTTTTATCACTTTTATTTATACGTTCATATCGTCACCAGAAGAATTATCACGAGCACGTTCTTTAGTCATTTAAGGCCTCCATATGAAATAATTTAAAGTTACCGTTCATAAATAGTATAATTAAGCAGGTCGTTTTACGAATTTCTCGATACCAAATTGGTTTTTATTAACTCTTACAAGTTTGAAATACTTCTTCATAATGTACTTATTGGAGTCGATGTATCTCGCCAATATTTAAATACACAAAAATTCATTTAAATTTACGTCAATTCGATTGTTCTAATAAAAAAAATGTAATTATATTCATATTCGTCCGCACAAAGGTTTTGTTCGATAACAGAGTATCTAGTAAAAATTGGAAATCAAATTCGCGCCTTTCTTTCGGTTTCTCAAGGTTTGTTTTCACATTTTCTCGGTTGAAATGTCGTGAATTCAATACACTTTTATGATTATGAATATTAGTTAATATCCTTATAATGACCCATAACACCTGCCTTAGGTAAATTTTAGTTTTTACAACAAACTGAACATTCATCCACGTAGCGATATACAGAATTTCTGATTTTTGGCCAATAGTAAGGTCAGAAATACAAGAAATAGTTTTTCAAAAAGATATTTTTTTTGTTTATTTTATAAATTTTTGATATGAGATAATATCGGAAAGTAAAGTATTTAATCAAAAGTGAAAAAATATCTAAATATTGAAAATTTCAAATTTTTAACTACATAAGAAAACGATTATCATTGGTTTGATAGAAATATTGAGCAGTTGTCTGCTTGATGATCACGAGGTTATCGTTGGCGGCAACGTAGCGGTGTACTGTTATAATACTGTTTTTATTCATTAGTTACGTATAAATGAAATATTTTCTATATATAAGTGAATTAATCTTTTATAGGTTAAGCTCTTACATTATTACATAATCACGTTAAAAATTAAAAATATAATAAACTTAATTACTGTAAAATATCGGAATAAGTTGAATTTGAATCTAACTTACATTGAAATGATCCTGGTAACAAAAACATACCGCAGGATCGTCAAAAAACACTTTCAAACCATTTTTTTGTATTTCTTGGCATTATAAAACTTTGAGGTGTTTTAGACGTGGTATTTTTATATCCTGGCACAAAACACGATTTAAATACCATTTTTTAGATTAATCAAAGTTTAATAATATTTTAGAATAACCGAGATTATTGTCGGATTTACTTTGCATCATATGTTCAGTGTTTATTTTATACTTATGACGTCACGCAATATGGCAACCTTACTGAAATCTTTAAACTACCTACTACAAAATTTTTGAATTTTCAATAATTTTTATCTCTATTAATATTGATCAAAGAATCTATTCTAAGAAACTATCCAAAACTATTTTTTCTCAAATCATTTACACTTTTATCAATTAAGTTATTTTTTTTTAATTTAAATAATTCTTGCTTCACTGCTCCAAAGTGTGTTTGAGACTCCTTGAGAGTTTTTTCCCCATTTTGCGGCAAATCTTGTGATAAATCAATGTTTAATAATATTTTTGAATACCTGAAATCTTTAAACTACCTACAAAATTTTCGAATTTTCAATAATTTTTTTCTCTATAAATATTGATCAAAGAATTAGAAATAAATATAATAAAAGTTGTATCTAAACCATCGGAAAGTATTTTTTTCTCAAACCACGCAAGTACCCTAAGTAATGGCTAGTTATTTTAGCACAAGCAACGAATTTATGACTGTTAAAATCTGCGGGATGAACGGGATAGACAGACAAATCGATAGAATGACGTATTCATGGGACAAAAACAAGATTTTATGAACACGGATCCTATTAATTTTGAGATATGAAGTGTTGAAATATAAACAAAGTAGATTTATTTTTAAGCTAAGAAAGTATGACCACATTTCGTCCAAAATTAATGAATTATTGATAGTTTTCAAGGATTTCTTCCTTTTTTTGTTTCTAGTTTTTCTCTTTGTTTCTCCAGTTTTTTTCCAATTTCCAGCAAATTTTGTGCTACGCTACATCTTAAGTAGGCATTCCTCTTAGAGAGTATTATATATTTTTGTGATAATCACGCCATATAATCCAATTCAAAAGCGTCCGAGTTGACTGGACGCCAATGGACCTAACCTAACCTAACCTGACTTGGTACGAAATGGGCCTTAGACTTGTCATCAAATCGACAGTAAGAACACAGTAGAAAAGTACCGATGATAACCCCGATTCCTGCCGTTATCCCAATACCTAACGTAGATGTTCTTTTTGTGTCTTCAAGCTTTCGTCAAAGCAAATCACAAAACATTCGCAGTGTTTAATAATTGCTCTCAATTCATTCCTAAAATATGGCGGGAGACTTTAGAAACAAAACTGTAGAAAAATTTATCTTTGCCCAGGTACCAACACCAACTTGCTACGCCTGGTTGGCTCAATCAAAATAACTGAAAATTCCGGGTTTATTAGAAAATTCCTGTCGCGCTCGCGGTTTATCCCGTCTTACTCCCGATTTTCAAGGCTCCTAGACACCATAGATAATTATTTTTTATTGCCCATTTCTCTTTCAAATATATTTTCTTTATATTTTTCTATTAACTTATGGAAGAGGTGTACGGGGGATGAAGAAAAAGTGGGAAAAACCACAGAGTTGTCGGATGTAACATGGCACTTTTTCTCGAAATAGTACCTAATAAAAAACCTTACTTTGGTTCAACCCTCGTATGTACACACTAGTATTTTACAATATTTTTCATATTATCGAAACAATAATAAATTGTTGGAACAAGTTTGATTCTTCTAGGCTACGAGGATGGTCCCAGAAGTACCTGGCCTGACCTAGAGATAGTGGAAGTTGCTTGAGAAATACCACCGTACCATAATCGTCGTAGTCATGTGCTCAAGGTGTCCAGAAAGGGTATCGGGTATTTGTAAGTTCAAGTAAACAAAAAATATTTATAAGCAATAAAAACTTTTATTGTTTTTTGATACCATATGAATTGGAAAATTATTTGGAAAAGATGATGTTATCGAAATGATGACCGTTACGTTGCTGGCACTCTTCTAAACGGGAACGAAGATTGGCGATAACACGTCGACACAAAGCTCTTGATATTGCTGCCATTTCTGACCTGATGTTTTCCTTCAATTGGGTTAGGTTCGTTGGATTATTTTGATAAACCTTACTTTTAAGGTATCCCCATACAAAATAGATAAGCGGGCTAAGGTCGGGGCTTCTGAGAGGCCAGTTGATATTACCCCTTCGCGAAATGACTTTATTAGGGAATAATCCATTCACAACTTCCATCGAGTCACTCCAAGTATGGCACGTGGCCCCTTCTTGCTGGAACCACGTTCTTGAATTGAAACCTGCAAACTCCTGCAACGCTGGGACCCAAAAATTTCGCAACGTATCGCAGTAACGGTCACTATTCACATCGATTGCTCGTCCTCGTTGATCTTCATGAAAATAAGGACCAATAATTCCTTGAGCAGACATAGCGGCCCAAACAACGACCTTTGGGCTGTGCAGGGGTCGTTCATGCTTTCGTTTCGGATTCTTGACTGCCCAGAACCGACAATTCTGCTTATTAACATGACCATTCAGGTGAAAATTTGCTTCGTCGCTGAACAGTATGTTTTCGAAGTTGTTAAATCGCTGCATCATTTCAATTCTTGAACCAATTGAATTTTATAGGCTTTTAAATGCATATCTTCCTTTAAAATCGAATATCAAGACGATTTTTTGATGTTTAACGCTTGGCTTCGCTTTCGGATGGATAAAGATTGTTTCTTCATCGCGAACTGATCGAGGGCGACCAGAGTTTTGAATTTTAACCGTCGCACCTGTATTCTCGAACAACCTGATCCATTTCCTAATGCTACCGTCACTTGGCGCGTGGCTCGTACGATATTCCGCACGATACAGACGTTGAGCAGTCACTATTGAATCACCGTTTCGATAATAGGATCGTACGCAAAATGCGTGATGTGTCCCCGAGTACTGTTCCATCGTGACTAAAACTCCACAAAATGGCGGACGCCACGAACCCCTCCCCGCTCCGTTTCGAATGTGGCGCGAAAACAAATACCCGATACTTTTTTTGGACCCTTTGTACAATACTTTTATTTGAAAGGCATTAGTCCAACCAATATAAAAGCTGAACTAGATTCTACACTGAGTGAGTCTGCTTTCTCGTAATCAATAATAAAATATTGGTTTGCTCACAATGGAACTAAAACAACGTCGTGAAGATATTTCCATCGAGTTTTTGGCAATGTTCCGAAGTTTGGCGCCGTTTCATAACCATGAATGGAACGTGGATCCATCACTCTACATCCAAAACAAAAGATCTATCAAAACAATGGATTGAAAAGGGAGAATGGACTCCAAAGAAGTCAAAACCGTTCTATCTGCAGGCAAGGTCATGGCGTCGGTTTTTTGGGATCCGCGTGGGATAATTTTTATTGACTATTGACTGTTATGCGAACTTATTGCATCATTTTAGCGAAAAAATGAAGCAAAATGGCCGGATTTGATTAAGAAAAAAATGTTGTTTCATCAAGACAATGTACCAGCTCACACATCATTATATTAATGGCCAAAATTAATAAATTAAAGTTTAAATTGCTACCTCATACAGATTTAGCTATGTATGGAACTAAAAGGAGATTACGTTGATAAATAAATATATATTTTCAAAATTTTTGTATTTTCTTTGTTGGGCCAGGTACTTTTGTGACAATCCTCGTACAACTGTCAAACTGAACTTGCTGGAAGGATCGTGAATCGTCAAAATGTTGAAGTTGTCGTGTCACGTGGGGCTAGCAACAATAATAGATTCACATCTGATCAAGAGATGGCGCTAGATAGCTCGTATGTATAATAATGGTTTTGTACATTTCAAAACGAGGCCATCACTGTTTTGTTTTGCAGTTTTTTCAGCTCAAAATTTCTGTTTTAATATTGTGCTAATATAACTCACAAATTTCTGTTGAAAAAACTCATAAAACAGTATGTTGTAAGTATAATATCGCAATCTCCAAATTATTTTATCTAAAAAATCGAAAAGTATGTTTTTTTAGTGAATTAACAAAAAAATACCACTACCAACTTTTATTGATGACTTTCCAAGAGATAATCAACATTTCCCATCTTATTTCTTATAAATCTTGACAATAATTCCTTAAAAATCTGCATTTGATTACGCTTGGGGTCCTAACTGAGCAAACGCAGTACCCCGGCTAGCAAATAGCGTCAAAAATAGCTAAAATACTGGAGAGAATCTGTCAAATATGTGTCCCAATATTAAATTTTTCAAATAAACATCGGTAACTTTTTAAGCAACCCTCGTATATACAAAGCAATACGATAAATTAGGGTGAATAAAGTACCTATTTTTTTTTAAATAACACATGCACTAAATGACAGCATTGTTTACGAATTCGTGTCTTACTGTTTATTAATACGTACAGGATTGTATTTAGCCCAATCTTTATTTTAAACATCTTCTGTTTCAAAATTTGTTTTTCTAATAATTTTTGAAAGATAAATTAAATTGATGTTTCGACTTTTCTTCAAGTCTTTATCAATATAAATACATACATTATTATGTTAAAAAAAATATATAATTTAATGTGAATTTATCTAAATATTAGAGCCTGTCCTGTTGTCAGTACGGCGAGCCGTGTTTCTTTTTAATTAATTCTACAGTGCACATGTCGGGTGTCAATTAACGCAAGCGTATCATCATAATTTTCAAAAGGTATACTAATAAACAATGAAATAAATATTTTTCTTTTCAAATTAACGTCATTTTGTAATGTATAATGTGTTGCATAACAGCTCCACCAGTAAGTGACATATGAAATATTAATTGACCTAGAAAAAGTTTAACCCTGTATAAATCTCACAAATTTGAAAATGAAAGAATTCAATGTATAGAGTTACATGCATTCATGTCAAAAATATTACGATATCTCGAATTTTTTCGGAGATATAGAATTTTTTATTCAAGCATGTCAATTTTTATTTAATTTCTGGATTTTTTGACAAATTATTGAAAAATACACTTTTATAGCGAAATAGGCGAAAAACAAAGGGGTATTATGTATTTTTCTACAAAAAATCAAGAAATACTTGGAGTTTTTGGATCAAATTTATAGTTTTCCGGAAAATCCTTTTTTTGTGAATTTTAATACATTTTCCAAGAATCTGATATATTTTTTGAGCTCCTCGTATCGAAAAACCCCCCTTAACGGTCAAAAATAAAACGATATCTCCAATAGCTTTGGAGAAATAGAATTTTTTATAGAAGCATGTCAACTTTTTATCCAAATTACTGGATTTCTGATGAAATATTTCAAAAGAAACCTTTCTGTTGGATAAAATATATAGTTTTCTAAAAAATCCAATTTTTATGAATTATCTTCAATTTTCCGCTTATAATTATTTTTTTTTTCGAAATCCTCGTATCAAAAAACCTGTTCCCACAGAAATTTTCTCTTTGTTTTCAAAGAAAAGGGGTTGATTTTTGCTATTCAAGTCGTTACTAATATCTACACCAAAGAATATTAAATACAAATCGAAAAGAAAAACGAAAAACACAACGACAGAGGTCGTGACAAGTTTTATGCTTATCGCGATACACAACTTGGATAAATCTTTTTTCGATTCATATCGCGTTTATAGAATAATACTATAGTCTTATTTTTTTTTGTAAATGCGGAGAGAAACCGTTTTAAAATTTGCTACGTTCGACTTATGGGTGAGTAATGATAGCTCAAGACCGTTCGCGAAAGTCACAGTCATAATAATGTATCCCTAAACATACTTTAAGCCGGTGCTACACGATTGTTCCAACGTTTGCGCAAACATTCATCTTCCAACGTTGGATGATAGCTAAAGATATGAAAACGTGGCAAACAATTGATTAACAGCATACGAGGAAGGTCCCAGAAGTACCTAGTCTAACAAAGGAAACAAAAATTTTGAAATAGCCATTAACATCAACATCACCTCTTCATTCTTGGAAAATCTTTAACCACCGAGCCATTTTTTGCAAGTCTGGGAAGAGAAAATAATCCGAGGAAGCTAAATCTGCTGAATATGGTGCATGACGTAGCAATTCAAACTTTAATTAGTCAATTTTGGCCAAACAACACATTCTTAACCAAATTCGGCCGTTGTTGCTTAATTTCTTTGCTCAAACGTTGCAATAAGTTCGCATAATACTCGCCATTGATAGTTTTTCTTTTTTCATGTTAGTTAAGAAAATTATCCCACGCGGATCCCAAAAAATCAACGCCACGACCCCTTGCCTGCAGATGGAACAATCTTTGACTTCTTTGGAGCCGGTTCTCTCTTTTCAGTCCATTGTTTTGATTATTATTTTGTTTCGAGCATGAAGTGATGGACTCACGTTTCATCCATGGTTATAAAACGGCTTTATTTCGGCGGAAAATTGCCAAACTCTCATGGAAACAATTTCACGACGTTGGTTTTGTTCCATTGTGAGCGAACGCGCCACCTATCTTGCGCACAGCTCTCTTATATCTGCTAGCCCGCGCACTTTCCGTCGACGATCACCCAGGATCGCTTTGTGGATTTTCTTCAACATTTCTGGAGTCGTTACCTCATTTGGTCGACCATTGCGATGCTGGTATTCGCAGGTCGTATGGCCTCGTTCAAATTCCGCTACCCAATATTTTCACACTAAACAACGTGGCGTCTTCAAACTCAAAATATATCCTGCATAGATAGTGGCATTTCTAAAGCAACTTCTGCCATATCTAGGTCAGGCCAGTTATTTCTGGCACCATTCATATCAACAGGTATGAATACTTTGAAAATAAACTAGATGATACGGGTAACTTTGGTTTTTCATACAAAACTCGTATCATTCACGCTCTAGATGACAAGAAGTGTATTTTGTACCACAAGTGTTGGTTCCAATTTTGACGCGGACCAAAAAAACCGACTTCCAATTGCTAATATCGGAAGTAAAACATTGGTCGAATGGCATGAGCACTACGACCACACCATCCAATCATACCTCGTTGGACGCATCGTGTAGTACCGGCTTCACTTGAATCTTTAATGACCATTAAGGTAAATTTGTATTGGTAAATGGTTAACAAATTCGATGTTGATGATCTAAATGCCAGTTCGACAAACTTTTTATATAAAAAAAACGTTTTTGTAGATTACAAATACCCAATTTGAATATAAAATATAGATTCTTTCTAAATTAAATGATGAATACTTTCATGGACAACTTAGGAGACTCCAAGGCTTAGAATTTCAGCTATACGTCCTTTTTAAGATGAAGAAGCTGTACACTCCTAGTAACTCCTAATCTACAAGGCTCAGATTCATTAATTTTTAAGAATATTTTTCGCACATCTACAGCTGAATGTTCATTCACAGCTGAATGAACAGCTGAAGCAAAAAATTTAATGGAAAAACGATTGGAGGTAGCACAAAAATCTTCTTCAGATGGTCTTCCATACAGATTTAGAAGAAATCAGTGAATGATTGGCTTACTACAAGTACCGGGAGCAATCAAACAAAAATTTTGTGGTAGATTAGATTTCTGTGAAATCAACTTCATAACATACAGGGTGTTTTGTACTGGATTGGAAGCCGTTTCTGAACACCAAAATCTTCTTCAGATGGTCTTCCACAAATATTCAAAAGAAATCAGCGAATTATGGGCTTACTACAAGTACCGGGAACAATCAAACAAAAATTTGGTGGTAGATTAGATTTCTGTGAAATCAACTTCATAACATACAGGGTGTTTTGTACTGGATTGGAAGCCGTTTCTGAACACCAAAATCTTCTTCAGATGGTCTTCCACAAATATTCAAAAGAAATCAGCGAATTATGGGCTGGGAACAATCAAACAAAAATTTGGTGGTACATTAGATTTCTGTGATATCAATTTTATAATATACAGGGTGTTTTGTTGATAATTGGTCAGAAGATGATTTGCGAAAAAAATTGATAACCTGGGTGAACATTGAACAGGATTTTGATTGTTTGATTTTTTTTACATAAAACATTTCAACTGAATCATTTGTTTGTAAAGAACTATTTTAAAAATTCATTATGTTTTCTAAAATTTGTTATAAATATAAAGATAAATAAATATCATTTATTGAATTCATGTTATTTATAATTATTCATACGTTAAAAATATTATAAACATATTGATATAATAATATTTTATGAAAGAGAAATAAGTTGATAACATATCAATCTTTTAGTCTGTCAGCAGCTGTGCTCCAATTAAGTTGGTAAGTTTTTTCTTCTTCTAGTTTATCTCTACAAGAATTATCTTTATTATAGTCATTTATACAATATAAAAAAAACAGATGAATTTATTCATTTACTTTAACATTTGGGTATAGTTAACACCCCAATGACAAATTTAAACCTCATTATTTAACCTAAAATTCGCTCTCTGCAATGCATTTTCCCAAAAACAAAAATATATTGCAAAAATATCAATTTCTAAAACACCACGAACATAAATAAATTAACAGGTCTGTCAAGTTAGCGGGTCACAATATAATCAAATAAATTCTGACAAGATCAAAAATTACAGTTTTTATGTAATGATATTCGGAGCGAATCATCCCCTAGAATGTCGTTTTCCTTTTTACAATATCTAAAACAGGTGTTCATATCAATATTTTATAACAGAAATCGATATAAATGAATATTACTTTGAATCCCATGGAATGATTTTTGGAACGTATAAAGGCCGAAACCCACTAGCAACACGCCACGCCACGCCATGTGTCGAATATATGTGCATATGTTTTGCCATTATATCTGACAATTTTGAATCGTCCCCTGTGGTAAGGGGGGGGGGGCGTTTAGTGGGCTTAGTGTGTACGCAGACAATTGAAATAAATAGAAACACTTGGCGAGGGGTGGTGTGGCGTGTTGCTAGTGGGTTTCGGCCATAAAGCTGCTGAACTATTTCTTTATTACAACCCTAAAAATACAGTTATATAAGAGGATGGTTCCAGAAGTACCTGCGCAACAAAGAAAACACAAAAATTTTGGAAAAAAAGATTCTTCGATGTAATCTTCTTTTTGTTCAATACACAATCTTCTTTAACTAACCACATCACCTCTTCATTGTTGGAAAATATTTGAACATCAAGCAATTTTTTCAAGTATAGGTATAGAAAATAATACGAGGGGTCTAAATCTGGTGAATAGGGTGCATGAAATAGCAATTGAAGCTTTAATTCATCAATTTTGGCTACCTAGTGCATTGTCTTGATGAAACAACTCTTTATTCTTCTTCTCGATGGAAACATCTTCACGACGTAGTTTTTGTTATATTGTGAGCAAACGCGGCACCCATCTTGCAGCTCATGTCTCATATCCAAATTTTCAGTTAATTTGCGATGTACCGCACTTTTTGAAATGCGTACTATGTCTGCTAGATCGCGCACTTTCAGTCGATGATCATCCAGTATAACTTTGTGGATTTTCTTCAACATTTCTGAAGTCGCAACCTCTTTGGCCCACTATTGTCATGCTGGTCTTCCTAGGTTTAAACTCTGTTCGCTATTGATGGCTGCCAAACAAATACTTGGCGTCCTCAAGCTTGAAACTTCCAAATTCCAAATACAGTGGTATTTTTCAAGCAGCTACCGCCATCTCTAGGCCAGGCCAGTTACTTCTGGCACCATCCTCGTAGTTAATGAATAAATCCTGAAGATTGAAAATAAAACGAAACGGGAAGTTGGCGAGGATATTGGATTTTATGATAAATCACTTAATGCCATTTAATCCCGCAGTTCATTCTAAGACAATGTTAATTTATTCTTGCCCGTCATTATTTGATAAATGGACTGTCCGGCGTTACGGACTTGGCCCGTGATATTTCTCAACTCGGATTATGGTTTATGAACAGTTCCGAGAGGATTTATTGCGGATTTAACATTGAAGAACGCACCTCGAACTTATCGTTAGTTGTACGGCGAGATATTTAATCGAGGGATGTTGCCACATAAACAAAATATCAGGAAATTTCAATACAAATTATTTTGGAGGTTTGCTCTAACAGTGGAGATGGAAAATTTGGTAAAATTTGTCTTTAACCTCAATATAGGCGATAACCTCTTTATCGGCCTCAAATTTTTGTCCAAGGAGTACCTTGGACCAAGGAGAACCTTGCTACTCGACTTTTGCGTCTTTTCACGATTCATTCCATTCACTTGATAGTCGATTGGACCATTTTCGCATATCGATGCAAAAATTCGGGTTTATTATCATTGAATATCTCGTAAAACACTTTGATAGAAGTTTTGTATATCCATATGTTAATTCACGATACGCCCAACATTAAACAGCGTCGAGATGATGTTTCCATCGAGTGTTTGGCAATATTTAACAAAAATAAAACACAATTTTTGTTGCGTTCCATAACAATGGATAAAATGTGGGTCCATCCCTTCACACCCGAAATAAAACAATCAAAACAATGGAGTGAAAAGGGAGAACCGGCTCCAAAGAAGTCAAAGACCCGCAAGGTCATTGGGACGGTCTTTTGGGATCTTCAAAGAGGAATAACTATTAACGGCAAACCTATTGCAACGTTTGATCGAAGAAATCAAGCAGAAACGGCCGCATTTCGCTAAGAAGACAGTGTTGTTATCCACTCTATTCGCCAGATTTGGCTCTCTCGAATTATTTTCTGTTCCTAAGCTTGACAAAATGTCTCGGCGGTTAAAGTAAAAGGGTATCGAACTTATTGAATATCGCTGAGAAAAGTGTATGGAGCTAAAAGGAGATTACGTTGAAAAATAATTATATTCTGTTTCCAAAATTTTTTTGTTTGGTCACGTACTTCTTGGACCATCCACGCAGAAGGCATTGGATACGTAAATATGAAAGAGAAATTACCCAATATCAGCAAGACAATTAAATAAAGAGGAAATAATTGTAGATCCAGAAATACAACAGCTGATGACTCAAATACTCTATTATAGTATATGGGTGATTCCGTTCTAACTGTGATTTTTTGTATTCAAAATTTCAAGATTTTAAAATTTAACTTTTCTAACTTTTTTATGCATATTATTCATCTATTTTACTGTAAAAATAAAACTCTAAGAGGAATTTACTACAACTTCAAAGTATCACGAGCAAGACACAAATGTCGGATTTTGAGTTCCACGGTACTGACTCATTTATCCACGGTACTGACATGGTAACTTAAGATATTAAACAACAAGTGCATCAATTTTCCTCAGTTTGATCATAAACATTAGAATTTATAAGGTAATTAGTTTAAATCATTTGTTACGACAAAAAAAATTAATAATTTATCGGTAAATTCTAGGAATGGACATGACACGGTACTGACATTCAAGTGATGTAGTATAAGTTTTCTTTAAGTGGCAAGTTATATTGTATAAAAATAATGTTTAAATATCTTAAGAATTATTCAATTAACACAAAATTTTTATTAATTGATTATTAATTAATGACTAGTACAAAAAAACAATACAGGACATTGAATATCACAGTTATAATGGAATCACCCATATTGGTATTGAGTAGGAATGTTTCTGAAGTATGAGATATTTCGAAAAGTCGCGAAAAAAGCGATTTTCTCAACTTCTACTCGCCATATTACGCATTACACAGTACTGAATCTATCGAGCTTCTCCAGTTAAAGTCATAGAAAGAGCACGCAGAGTATTATTATTATTATTATTATTATTATTATTATTATCTCAATCAGCTTCATTTTACAGTTATACGAAAATATTTTGTGGACTTTTTCTTCGGTGGTAGCATCCACTACATTTCGCATAGTTTTAACTTAGTAAACCGCTTTTAAATTGTGGAGTCTTCTGGTGCAAACGCTGAATAATGTTTATTAAGCCAATCCTTGGCTTCTATAATTTGTTTTGCCAAAAATTTTCAATTAATACAGGACATGCCTTTTCGTTCATTTTTTCAAAAGTTGTTTCTGGAAATACGAGATGTGGCTTTTGAGTACCCAACTCCAGATAAAATTATACATGCGCCAAAGCCCAAAAGACATTTATTAATATCAGTTTATCAAGTCTCAAGGCACTGTTTTGTTGAATGAGATTTTAAAAATCGAGATTTGGCAACGTGGTAGCTTCGCTGTTCACCAGCTAGTTAGTATTACAAAAATGTTGACGCTATAGGAGGATTTTGAACGGTCAAGATGAGGATATATACGACTGACAAGTTTGAAAAGTTTGTGACGATATAATTGGCTTAGTAAATTGTTATTTTAATACTTTACCATTTTATTTATACAGGGTAGCACATGATCAAAAACACGATTAAAAATATAATGATTAAAATTTTTGAATGTCTATTTCACAAATAAAAAATTAACAATTGTAACAAAAACTATCACGGAATAAAAAAGTTCTATTCATGAGTTGATATTAACTTTCAAAAACTATTTTATTCTAAAGGGTGTCACAAAATTAACGCAAGATTTAAATTTTCCGCCATTTATGCAGTGCAGTATCGACAACTCTAAAAAACGAAATCGACAGCTGACAGATTAGGGTTAGTAAAACTGGAAGGCACAAGTATGATAAACCACCCCACAAGGATCATCAAGAAACTTTATAAATAGACTATTGATATTACGAGAATTTTATCATATCTATTTTATGCGGAAATATTTACTTCCGGAGGTACCGGAAGTGACCATTATCTCAGATATCGAACCATAGATAATTTTATTCGATAGATGGGTGATTCCATTATAACTGTGATATTCAATGTCCTGTATTGTTTTTTTGTACTAGTCATTAATTAATAATCAATTAATAAAAATTTTGTGTTAATTGAATAATTCTTAAGATATTTAAACATTATTTTTATACAATATAACTTGCCACTTAAAGAAAACTTATACTACATCACTTGAATGTCAGTACCGTGTCATGTCCATTCCTAGAATTTACCGATAAATTATTAATTTTTTTTGTCGTAACAAATGATTTAAACTAATTACCTTATAAATTCTAATGTTTATGATCAAACTGAGGAAAATTGATGCACTTGTTGTTTAATATCTTAAGTTACCATGTCAGTACCGTGGATAAATGAGTCAGTACCGTGGAACTCAAAATCCGACATTTGTGTCTTGCTCGTGATATTTTGAAGTTGTAGTAAATTCCTCTTAGAGTTTTATTTTTACAGTAAAATAGATGAATAATATGCATAAAAAAGTTAGAAAAGTTAAATTTTAAAATCTTGAAATTTTGAATACAAAAAATCACAGTTAGAACGGAATCACCCAGATCTCATGTGTGTGTGAAAAATCATGATGAAAAAGTATGCAAACGCATTATTTTCACGAAAAATCAATACATAAAATGAAAATTTAGTAGTTTTTGTAAGGTTAGGTTAGGTTTTTTGATAAAACTGATGCATTTGCATACTTTTTCACAGAAACTCTTCTGCGCTTTCGTCAATCATCATGACTTTTATACACACAGATAGATCTTGATGAGATCTATCAGACAAAGTTATCCATGGTTCGATATCTGAGATAATGGACACTTCCGGTATCTCCGGAAGTAAATGTTTCCGATATGATAAATCGATTTCTCGTATCATCGATAGTTTCATGATGATCGCCGTGGGGTGACTTATCGTACTCTTACCAAATTGAAAACTCAAGCCTACCGTCTTCCAAGCCGAAGTCTTCGTTGTGATGGAATGCGGATGCGCGATACTCAATCCACGCTCTACCTCAAACTGCTCAAGTAAAAGAGCTGCAAACAAGACAAAAAGGTGTGCTCTTGGCTAATGCTGGAGTGTAAGAAAATCCTACAAAATCTGGTTAGTGATGGCTACAACATTCAGCTCGTTTGGGTGCTCGGTCAATCGGGCAGCAAAGGCAACGACGAAGAGGACTTACTCGCCAGACTGAGATCGGCGAACCCACCAATGGGCCCAGAACTCATCCTTGGTGTATACTTGTAAGGCGGACTCGCAAAGATAGATAGAGGTACCTCGCATGAGACAAGCAAAGGCAGACATTGACGCACCTTAAGGGGCTCACACCAAAAATTGCTCCAGCTAAATAGACGTACTGTGATCTAAGACGCCGTGGGCATCACGGACGATCCGGAGTACCTCTGGTACATGGAGGAGGATGAAACCGCAGAGCAAGTCATCTGTGAGCGCTGTTTAAACACGTGGACAAACCTCACAGCTTGCCTACTGACATCAAAGGGTTCAAGCCAAAGCGTCTGATGGGCTTTTCAAAGGACATCGACCTTTGTTAACGTCAAGTGGGGTAAGGCGGGCCTATCTGGAGGCCTGTGTGTTTAACAGCCTCTTGGCCGCTCACAACGTAACTATGACCTGTGAAACTCAAGTCTAATGACAACGCATAGCGAAGAGAATTTGTTGAACATCAACAAGCAAATTCTAACTTTGATGAATTTGTTAATCGCCAAGATTGCCGGTTTTGGAGTTCTGAGAAGCCATATGTGATTGTCGAAAAACAAATGAATCCACAACGTGTCATTGTTTGGTGTGCATTTTGGACTGGAGACATAATTGGAAAATACTTTTTTGAAAATAAGGCTTTTGATGATATCGCGATATGATTACACAGATATTTTTGCCGATATTGATATATGGGTTCCATCGAGACAGTGCCACATGCCAAACAGCCCATATAACCATCAATTAGGATACATTTCCATGGCGTGTACTCTCCCGATTCTATGATCATAATTAGCCCCCAAGATCGTGCGATTTAACACCATTAGATTTCTTTTTATGGGATTATTTTAAACCACCGGTTTCGATAACAAACCTCTTACTTCTTGGGCATTAAAGGAGATTGCATCAACGAAATTCACCCAAATTTATGAACAATGGTCATGGAAAATTTCGAGAAACAAGTGCGTGTGCGTATGTGTATGCAAAGTCATTTGTCCGATGCGTTTCTCCATAAATTACTTATCATACGTACTTTATGATTCAATAAAATAATTACAATCAAAAGACTTGAAACTGTGTACTCTATTTAAATCAAATCTTGCGTTAATTTTGGAACACCCTTTACTAAACTGTTTTCGACACGTTGTTATTGGTTTCACCTGTATATTTATAACAGACTTTTTTCTAACCTATTCTTTTATCATGTTTTCTCGATCGTTTTTTGACAGAGACGTTTTCTACGATGTTTACGGTACACTAGAGATTTCCAAGAAACGAAGTTTCTAGAATATGATCATAATATATAAGACGAGTCTCTAGCAGCCAGAGGGAATCAGTTAACAATTTTATGTCAAATTAAACGATGTATTTAAGCAAAATTATTGAAAATATCAGTTTTTATGAATAAAAATAAGATAGTACACCCAAATATTTACTAAAAAAAGTGTAGGTCTCTTTTTTAAGGTCACGAAAACAATAAATACAGGAAAAAAAAACGATCAGTTTAAACGATTGACGATTTATTTAGTCGGATATTTAATGCTTCTCAATATCTTATATACGTGTACCTACATCATCTGACACGTGATTAATAAACTTGATTTGAATAAATTAATCATAATTCACTTTGTGACCTCAAATGCAACAATGGAACCAATCGGTCGTTTCGAATAAATTATTTATTGCTATTGTTACTATATTCTGTATTTTATTCGTTGTAGATTCCTCGTATTTAAGATGGTATTAGTTCTAAACGGGGTTCTACAAGAAGACTGCCCTCTAGATTCCCGATCTTTATACCTGACACATCCGATTTATAGGGAAACAGCCGGACAGTTACTCAATGTACCGAATAAAATAATAGGAACTGTCGGTTTGCTTTACGTTCAACAGAGGGAACTGGCTGCCACTGTACCACACGACAGTAAGTGTATTTTAATATTTTTCACCAACTGGTTCATCAGCACCTAACTTAACTATTCCACAATGTTTGGAGAACCATTTTATTGTCGATCATTTTTTTCTATTTTTATTTTCTTCTCATCCCATTCTATCATCTTATATCCCATAGAGGACTCTTTCCAATATTAGAGCTCATCCCCAAAATCGCAAAAATTAATTTCCAGGATAATAAAGGAACTGAAAACCCATTTTAAAGAATAAAATGTGGATAAATTTGAAGGATATCGTTCATTTAATGATTTGTTCATAGAATATGAAATATAGACAGCGGTTTTGACTTTTTGGGTCTCATCAGTACAAAGAAATATCTCTTCTAGTTCAATTATCAGGTTAGAAACGCATTGAATGAAAATATTAAAAAAAATTCGATAGTTTTTGTATGTTTCGGAGACATTTTTCTATATTATTAATTAAATTTGAATCCTTTTTTTGTTATTTCAGTTTATTTCGTTTGTTTGCCTTTCTTTTTATTTCCAATTCTTTCTTTCTTTTCGTTTTCTCACTTTCGTGAAGTTTACATCGTTCTATAATCCCAAATGCTGCAGAGGAATCTTTACTATTTCAGAACCAAACCATAAAGTTGGAAAAATTGATTTCCAGGATAATAAAGAAACTTAAAACCCATTTTAAAGAATTAAATGTAGATAAATTTGAAGGATATCGTTCATTTAATGATTTATCATAGAACATGAAATATAGACAGCGGTTTTGACTTTTTGGGTCTCATCAGTAGAAAGAAATATCTCTTCTAGTTCAATTATCAGGTTAGAAACGCATTGAATGAAAATTTTCAAAAAAATTCGATAGTTTTTGTATGTTTCGGAGACATTCTTCTATATTATTAATTAAATTTGAATCCTTTTTTTGTTATTTCAGTTTATTTCGTTTGTTTGCCTTTCTTTTTATTTCCAATTCTTTCTTTCTTTTCGTTTTCTCACTTTCGTGAAGTTTACATCGTTCTATAATCCCAAATGCTGCAGAGGAATCTTTCCTATTTGAGAACCAAACCATAAAGTTGGAAAAATTGATTTCCAGGATAATAAAGGAACTGAAAACCCATTTTAAAGAATTAAATGTAGATAAATTTGAAGGATATCGTTCATTTAATGATTTATCATAGAACATGAAATATAGACAGCGGTTTTGACTTTTTGGGTCTCATCAGTAGAAAGAAATATCTCTTCTAGTTCAATTATCAGGTTAGAAACGCATTGAATGAAAATTTTCAAAAAAATTCGATAGTTTTTGTACGTTTCGGAGACATTTTTCAATATTATTAATTAAATTTGAATCCTTTTTTTGTTATTTCAGTTTATTTCGTTTGTTTGCCTTTCTTTTTATTTCCAATTCTTTCTTTCTTTTCGTTTTCTCACTTTCGTGAAGTTTACATCGTTCTATAATCCCAAATGCTGCAGAGGAATCTTTCCTATATCAGAACCAAACCATAAAGTTGGAAAAATTGATTTCCAGGATAATAAAGGAACTGAAAACCCATTTTAAAGAATTAAATGTAGATAAATTTGAAGGATATCGTTCATTTAATGATTTATCATAGATCATGAAATATAGACAGCGGTTTTGACTTTTTGGGTCTCATCAGTACAAAGAAATATCTCTTCTAGTTCAATTATCAGGTTAGAAACGCATTGAATGAAAATTTTCAAAAAAATTCGATAGTTTTTGTACGTTTCGGAGACATTTTTCAATATTATTAATTAAATTTGAATCCTTTTTTTGTTATTTCAGTTTATTTCGTTTGTTTGCCTTTATTTTCATTTCCAATTCTTTCTTTCTTTTCGTTTTCTCACTTTCGTGAAGTTTACATCATTGTATCATCCCAAATGCTGCAGAGGAATCTTTACTATTCCAGAACCAAACCATAAAGTTGGAAAAATTGATTTCCAGGATAATAAAGAAACTTAAAACCCATTTTAAAGAATTAAATGTAGATAAATTTGAAGGATATCGTTCATTTAATGATTTATCATAGATCATGAAATATAGACAGCGGTTTTGACTTTTTGGGTCTCATCAGTACAAAGAAATATCTCTTCTAGTTCAATTATCAGGTTAGAAACGCATTGAATGAAAATTTTCAAAAAAATTCGATAGTTTTTGTACGTTTCGGAGACATTTTTCAATATTATTAATTAAATTTGAATCCTTTTTTTGTTATTTCAGTTTATTTCGTTTGTTTGCCTTTCTTTTTATTTCCAATTCTTTCTTTCTTTTCGTTTTCTCACTTTCGTGAAGTTTACATCATTGTATCGTCCCAAATGCTGCAGAGGAATCTTTCCTATATCAGAACCAAATCATAAAGTTGGAAAAATTGATTTCCAGGATAATAAAGGAACTGAAAATCTATTTTAAAGAATAAAATGTAGATAAATTTGAAGGATATCGTTCATTTAATGATTTGTTCATAGAACATGAAATATAGACAGCGGTTTTGATTTTTTGGGTCTCATCAGTACAAAGAAATATCTCATCTAGTTCAATTATCAGGTTAGAAACAAATTGACTGAACATTTTCAAAGAAATTCGAAAGTATGTTTTGCAGACATTTTTTTTTATTAATTGAATTTAGATCTATTTTTTTGTTATTTCAGTTTATTTCGTTTGTCGATCTTTCCTTAATTTTTATTCTCGCCTCTTTCTTTCTTTTCGTCTTCTAACTTTCGTACAGTTCACAATATTCTATCACCCCACATGCTGCCAAGGAATCTTTCCAATATTGGAGGTAATCCGCAAAATCGCGAAAATTAATTTCCAGGATAATCAAGAAACTGAAAATCCATTTTAAAGAATTAATTGTAGATAAATTTGAAGGATATATTTCATTTGATGATTTGTTGATAAAAGATGAAATATAGACAGCGGTTTTGATTTTTTGAACCTCATCAGTACAAAGATATATTTATTCTAGTTCAATTATCGGGGTGGAAGATAGTATAAACATTTTTAACAAGATTTTGTATATTTTGGAGACATTTTTCAATATTATTAATTAAATTTAAATCGTTATTTTGTTAGTTGCGTTTATTTTACTGATTATTGAATTACTTATCAAATCAGAAATTTATTGTCAGCGGTTTTTTCTATAGAAATTATTAAAATTATTGAATGAATTTTTAGTAGACATTTTTTAATTATCCTTATAAAAAAAATATTTGCAGTAATAAATTTTTGTATTTTTAGAAAATGTTAGCATCCTCGGGGCAGACGATGTTACCACTTGCTTGATAGTAGTCGTAAGACATTCTGGTAAGTAATAATTGTTTAAATAATTACGAAAACAAATATAATAGGAAAAAAAAAAATGGAAATTTTCGTTGTTGTTCAGTTCTTAAATCCTAGTAGTCTGCCTCAATTTCCAATTCCCACGGTTTTTAACGCCATTAACTGATTAAATTTATTCAATTGAATATCATTATTTATAATTTAAAGTAGAATTGATTTGATTCTTTATTCACTATTATAATATTCGTCCGCCTTTCACCGATTGGAATTTTTCTATATAGAGTTATTTGATAAAGTGAAACACTTCACCTTGCATAAAGTTTATCAATGGCTAGTATTTTGTGAACTCATGCAATATTTGAGCGAAAAAATCAAGCAAAAACGGCAGCATTTGACTAAGAAGAAAGCGTTGTTTCATCAAGATAATGCACTAGATGACACATCCGTTATTGTAATGGCCAAAATTAATGAATTGCTACATTATGCAACCTATTCTCCAGATTCAGTCCCCTCGGATTATTTTCTGTTCCCAAATTTGTATAAATGGCTCAATGGCCAGAAATTTTCCAAAAATGAAGAGCTACACGATTCTTATTATGAAAATGGCATCGAACTTTTGAGCTGAAATAAAAATGAATATATTTTTTTTCATAATTTTTGTGTTTTCGTTCCTGGGCCACGTACTTCTGGTACCATCTTCGCAGATGGCAACGGATACGTAAATATGAAAGAGAAATTATCCAATATCAGCAAGACAATTAAATAAAGAGGAAATAATTGTAGATCCAGAAATACAGCAGCTGATAACTCAAACACTATATTATAGTATATTGTTATTGAGTAGGAATGTTTCTGAAGTATGAGATATTTCGAATAGTCGCGAAAAAAGCGATTTTCTCGACTTCTACTCGCCATATTACGCATTAAACAGTACTGAATCTATCGAGCTTCTCGAGTTACCTTCATAGAAAGAGCACGCAGAGTATTATCGTGTATACCAGATAAATATTAATACTGAATTTTTCATTTCCTACTTAAGTAATTTCGAAAAATAAAAAGATATTTTCATAAAAGAGTTATTGGTTATATCTCGACAAGAATCCTAACCTCAATATCGTTAAAATATCAAACAAAATTTATAAGTTCTAATTAAAATAAGCGTATACGTCATCGTCGGATAAAAATCTCTCTTGCAAGTCAAACTTTAAGGTAAGAAAAGTCGATAGGGATTAGATGTGGTAAATACGGTGGATGGTGAATGAAAAAATGCGTCTGACATCTTCGCATTGAATTAGGAATATTTTCCAAAAGAGTCGTATTATTAAAATCAATGTTAGAGTCTCAGTTCATTTTGTATCGTGACAAATGTTATAATATTTTCTTCTTCTGGATAACATATCAGTGGCGTTTGTTAATTATCTTCCGATTTTATTTTCATCTAGTGATAATTTTTATTGCCCTATATAAAGATCATCATCCCGTTTTCTTTTTTTAATTAAATTTAATGTGTGGTTATACGTGTAATAATTATATGGTACGGCAGAGAAAATTAGTAATTGTAGAACTTTAAATATCACGTATTACAGTAAAAAAAAACATCAACAACATCGGACATTCCTTTTTGTTATCATTATTATATTGGTTTCAGAAATAAAATTACTATTAAATTTTATTGTAAATTCTTTACATTGCGCCACACCTGGACTATCATTAAACGAGACTCTATAATTTCGAAATACGTGCAGTTAAATCTCTAATGACGAGATCTTCTTTTTCGATCTTATCGATATAAAAAACAATAAGGTGCTTGCATTTTTCAAAAAATATTTATTTTTTTGTTTATCTTATAAGTCTTGATATGAAATAATGTCGGAAAGTAAAGTATTTAATCAAAAGTTAAAAAATAATATCTAAACATTGAATTTAAAATCGCGCAAATTTCAAATTTTTAACTACATAAGAAAACGATTATCATTGGTTTGATAAAAACATTGAGCAGTTGTCTGCTTGATGATCACGAGGTTATCGTTGCCGGCAACGTAGCGGTGTACTGTTATAATACAGTTTTTATTCATTAGTTACGTATAAATGAAATATTTTCTATATATAAGTGAATTAATCTTTTTTAGGTTAAGCTCTTACATTATTACATAATCACGTTGAAAATTGAAAACATAATGAACTTAATTACTGTAAAATATTGGAATAAGTTGAATTTGAATCTAACTTACATTAAAATGATCCTGGTAACAAAAACGATTACATCCCGCAGGATCGTCAAAACAACACTTTCAAACCATTTTTTTTTTTGTATTTCTTGGCATTATAAAACTTTGAGGTGTTTTAGACGTGGTATTTTTATATCCTGGCACAAAACACGATTTAAATACCGTTTTTCGGATTAATCAAAATTTAATAATATTTTAGAATAACCTAGAGAATAACTGTCGTATTTACTTTGCATTATATGTTCAGTGTTTATTTTATACTTATGACGTCACGCAATATGGCGGCCTTACTAAAATCTTTAAACTACCTACTACAAAATTTTTGAATTTTCAATATTTTTTATCTCTATTAATATTGATCAAAGAATCTATTCTAAGAAACTATCCAAAACTATTTTTTGTCAAATCATTTACACTTTTATCAACTAAGTTATTTTTTTTTAATTTAAATAATTCTTGCTTCACTGCTCCAAGGTGTGTTTGAGACTCATTGAGAGTTTTTTTCCCCCAGTTTTCGGCAAATCTTGTGATAAATCAATGTTTAATAATATTTTAATATACCTGAATTACTGAAATCTTTAAACTACCTACAAAATTTTCGAATTTTCAATTATTTTAATAATTTAATAATTTTAACCTTGCAAGTAAGATACATAATGGCTAGTTATTTTGCCACAAGTAACAAATTTATGACTGTCAAAATCTGCGATAGACAGATCGATAGAATGACATAATCATGGAGCTAAAACAAGATTTTATGAGCACGGATCCTATTAATTTTGAGACATCGAGTGTTGAAGTATTAAAGACAATATGACAACATTTTTAAAAATGTCGAATGTTTAATTGAGGGAAAAACTTGTTTTTCGTGCAAAAATACAAAATGTACATGAGAGACATAAAAATCTATTAACTATACCTCAGCATAAATATATAAGTATGCCTTACTGAAATGTTTAAACTATCTACAAAATTTCTGAATTTTCAATAAATTTTTTTTCTCTATTAATATTATCGAAGAATTGAAAAAAATTATAATAAAAGTTGTATATGAACTATCCAAAACTATTTTTTTGTCAAAAGATGCATCATGTGTCTATTTGCAATTATAAAATTTATCGTTTTACCACAGAGTAGACCAGACTAGAATTTTTAAGAATAGACTGGACGCTTTTCTATTTTCTAATTAAATCTTTTTTTTTTCTTGTAATTTTTAATTTTCTAACTAGGTACTTTAATTACTTGATTTTTGTAATATATATAGTATATTTCAGGGCTTACTCCATACCTTATTGTAATAATAATAATAATAAACAACAAAAATTTTTGTTTAATGCTTGAATCATTAGACAACATATCTCTTTTCCAAAACAGTCTATAAATCTGGTTACAAATTATTGATTGCATTCAGAAAAAAGTACTTTTCCATCAGGATAACATTTTGGGGATAATATGGGTAACAAAAAAAGTTAACCATCATTTTGTGGGTTTGAAAAATTTAGAGTATCTCTGGACTAAATGTATTTAAAGGTTGCCACTTAAATTTTGCCATAGACAAATATTTATAATTGGATATGGCTTTATTGTTTTCCAAAATAATCTCCGTTATTATCAATAAACTTTTGAATGCGTTTGAGGCAATCTAAGAAGAAATTATTGCGTTCCAAACGGCGGATTACCACCGTCTTCTGCGATTGATTTCCTTGATTTTCCCGAACACTTCTGGCAACCAAATGCTGGTGTACCATTCAGAATTGACAGTTCTACGTTGCTCTAATGGAACGGTAGCGATATGTCCAGTTATTTCGGAAAAACAGGCGATCATTTGCTTCGAACAACTTTTGTTGGGTTTGGCTCGTCTTGAAAGACCCATACAGTCGATTTTAGTTTATTTTCGGGTTCGTATACACAGATCCATGATTCGTCACGATCTTTTGAAGTACCGCGATTGAATTTTTTAATAATTTCTTTGCACCAATCGACACGAGGTTTTTTTGACCGATTGTCAAATTAAGCGGTGTACAACGCGAACAAATCTTTTTGACAGCCATGTATACGAGTGGAATTAACGCCTCAATCTCACGGTATGCCACATGACGATATTGCAATATTAGTTTGCGTACAGCATCGATGTTTTCTGGCACAACAGCTGATTCAATTCCATTTATTGACCAAGATGAATGCTTCAAGTATATTCTCAAGTGGCGCTCGTATGACAACATGTTTTGAGTAAGTTCACCATTGGAATTGTCAATTTTACTATGGCAATATCAGATTTGAGATAGTTGCAACCATTGTACTGAACACATTGCTTATTTCTACTACCACATCTGTCTGAAGCCTTAGAGGGTCTGCTTAATCTACTTTCCTAATGGATTTTAAGACGCCTACAGGCTAATCTAAACAAAAATATTGAGACCAGGAAATCAGACTGGTCATCTAAAAACTCTAAAGTTAATAAAGCTACAAAGCAATGATTTACTAATGGAAAACTATGCTTTAAACTGAAGGTAACGTGAAAAAGTGTAATTATGAGTATTCGTATGGTGTAGTATCAAATGTTTCAGCATGTAATAACGATGATGTTATTTTCTTAGGATCGGGAGCGGTAGCGATGGCTCATCTCGATGGCTCAGGCACCGATGAAGCTGTTTGCACAATGGTGCAAAGAGTTCAAGAGCTCGCGTTGGGTTATCCAGAAGGGAGAATAGAGCTTCAATTAATTGGTGGTTTCAACGATCCCAGACATTATTCCGACGAAATATTCTATAACGTCATAAGTGAGTTATTGAAATGTATTTTTAGGAAATCGTTTTAATATAATTGGAATAATTAGTATCGAATTTCTGTTCATTAAACGGTAGTTTCATGTTCAAGATCTAATAAACGTGGCAATACTAAACTATCGATTTCAATATCAAGTTATATATAGTATAGCGACGAAATCCACCCCTACGAATAGTTGCGTTTACGTACTAATCCATGCAAAGGTGAATTTTCTTTTAAGACACCTAGTGTTCAATAAAAAGTATCAATAAGCAAAAAGAGAATGATTGGAAGAAAGTGAAGGAATTGTACTTTTCATAGAACTACAGATTAGTCTCAAAAATTTACGATAGTACTTTTAAAAAACCGTTTGTACTTGGAGTTATGTATTTTAGATTCGTTCCACAAACATCCCATAGAAATCGACTTGACCCTTGCGTGTACAGGTGAATTGAACACTACAGTTAGAGGTGGAATTCATTGGCCAATTATTTACGGAGTCGGATTCAACGTTAAAACTGGCGAAATTTTTCCGGCGACCTTTCCAGACAAAGGTCCAGATCATTCGTTAAGATGCGCCAGATATCTTACTGGAGTCCCTCAGGTAAATAAATGTTTGAATTTATTAGAAAAACGTTTTGATATAAATTTAAACGCAGGTCTTGGACATATACGATTATTCTCTTGGAATGTTACGAATAGGACCGTTCAATTACGAACCGTTAAGAGGCGTAGATTTATGGTTAGAACAAAGCGATGATTTCATACTGCAGCATCTGTCTACATCGCCGGAAGTACAACCGCCGCATTTCGTAATGCAGGTTTGTTCTGATCTTTAATTAAGTTTATATTGAGATATTGAAGTTTTAATAAGTTTACAGTTAATCACAATGTCATAACTTTATATTGCTAATATTTTATCCAAAGAAATAAGAACTAAAGGAACGATTATATGTCCAATATTTTTGCAGTGACTACGGAGACCCAAATATGCAAAAGAGAAACCCAACATACGCAAATCAGTCAACCAATAAATGTTTTTCGAAATTCTGGATTGAAAATTTTCAATATAAAAATATTTTTTCAATCATATCATCTCTTATCTTGGGTGTTTTGGTGAAAACGAGAACTTGAATTAAGTTTATATTGAGATATTGTAATTTTAATAAGTTTACATTTTATCACAATGGCATAACTTTATATTGCTAATATTTTATCCAAAGAAATAAGAACTAAAGGAATGATTATTTGTTCACTATGTTTGCAGTGACTGAGGAGACCCAAATATGAAAAAGGGAAACCAAAAATACGGAAATCAGTCAGCCAATAAATGTTTTTCGAAATTCTGGATTGAAAATTTTCAATATAAAAATATTTTTTCAATCATATCTCTTATCTTGGGTGTTTTGGTGAAAACGAGAACTTGAATTAAGTTTATATTGAGATATTGTAATTTTAATAAGTTTACATTTTATCACAATGGCATAACTTTATATTGTTAATATTTTATCCAAAGAAATAAGAACTAAAGGAACGATTATATGTCCAATATTTTTGCAGTGACTACGGAGACCCAAATATGCAAAAGAGAAACCCAACATACGCAAATCAGTCAACCAATAAATGTTTTTCGAAATTCTGGATTGAAAATTTTCAATATAAAAATATTTTTTCAATCTTTATCATCTCTTATCTTGGGTGTTTTGGTGAAAACGAGAACTTGAATTAAGTTTATATTGAGATATTGTAATTTTAATAAGTTTACATTTTATCACAATGGCATAACTTTATATTGCTAATATTTTATCCAAAAAAATAAAAACTAAAGGAATGATTATTTGTTCACTATGTTTGCAGTGACTGAGGAGACCCAAATATGAAAAAGGGAAACCAAAAATACGGAAATCAGTCAGCCAATAAATGTTTTTCGAAATTCTGGATTGAAAATTTTCAATATAAAAATATTTTTTCCATCATATCATCTCTTATCTTGGGTGTTTTGGTGAAAACGAGAACTTGAATTAAGTTTATATTGAGATATTGTAGTTTTAATAAGTTTACATTTTATCACAATGGCATAACTTTATATTGCTAATATTTTATCCAAAAAAATAAGAACTAAAGGAATGATTATTTGTCCACTATTTTTGCAGTGATCTTTTATTAAGCCCCACAAATAAAAATCTGTTAGGTCTGGAGATCTGGATAGTGAAATAAATCAACTTCTACGTCCTATCGATCTTAGCTGGTAGACAAATTTTTAGATATCGACATGACGTTTTCGCTATTTTATATTCCTCCAAATATAAGCAACTAATATCGTTTCTTCGTAGTGTTGATTTGGCTGGTATATTGAATTTTTATATGGTGACATAGGTCTCGGTTGAAAATGTCTTGTTCGTTCAGCTCTTTGATCATTGATTGATAATTTTGTTCACTATCTAACAGATTTTCATTACGAACGGGTGAAAATAACGGTTTGTGGAAGTTATATTCGAAATTATCGTCAATGACGAGAAGGTGAAATGTGGTTAAAGCAATTTACTAGTACATTTCTATTTGTAGTGACTTGTATTGCTCGCACGGTCTTAGGACTTTGGTAGGTTTGCAGCTAGCTACATTTGATCTCTAGGAGAGGGCAACTGCCACCCCTTGGCGACGCCCTTATTATCCGCGCTGTTATTTAAAAAAACACTAATAAAACACTCGAGTGCAAAAAATCTTGAATATTATTACTTAGATACGCAAAAAATAACCGTTATGGACTACAAATTCTTTTTTACTAACTACTCCAAGCGATATGACTCAGTAACGTGCCGAGCAGTTATGTGAAAAAAATCCAAAACATTCTAAAAAGTAAAACGGATAAAGATCAAATTACGTAAATAACTGTCAATATTGTTTATAAAAAATATGAATATTGTAAACATCAAAATAATGAATCTAGTTAATTCAATGAAAGTTTTTTAAAAATATATTTTCAAAAGTAAAATCTTTAATTCGTGGTGAATATATGCTCGCCGGGCGAAACTCGATCGGCGCTGGTGACGTAAGCAAGCGATTGGCGCGTTGCAGGAAGAAATAATGGCGGAGTGAAAAAATACACTTTTAATAATTTAAATTGTAAAATTTATGTTACGAAGTGCTTAATCATTTAAAAATTTAAACCAAACATCATTTTCAGACCCTAGAATCCTTCCTTACGTTCTTACTTCTTTTGATATGTGTAATAAACGTGACTATTAGATAAAAAATGCGTAAACAATTTTTTTTATAATGTTCTAGATTAGAGCTACGCTGAAATACATACAAGAAAACCAGTTTCCCGCAGTGACCGTCTTCAGGGATAATCGTCCTCACTATTTTAGACGGGATGAACATTCTGGCAGCTGGGCACCTATTAGATTTTAATTTTAGAATACCCATCATTGTTTTGCTATGTAATTTGTTATTTAATACGGAAATACTAAAATAAGCGAGGTACATCGTTTATTATTATTTATATATAATTTTTTTTATTTTTATTCCTCTTTGTGCATATTTTCTAGTAAATATCTAAATAAATAAGTACGTATTGTGAATGTTTTATTAATTTATAAACTACACGAGTTTAAATGGTTTTATACTATTCAGTTTTTTTGTTTGTGGAAACTACTGATTATTCAACTTTTGAGTTTTGACCTCACAATTTAATCAAACTTTGTTAGTTTGTTTGCCTAACTATCAGGAACTGTGGACTGTGCAATTATATAGTGTCCAATAGGCGTCGGACAGGATTATTAAACTTTAGGAAATTGAGAACAAATAAATGTATATACCAGGGGAAATAGAAATATTAGATCGAGCAATTGGGATACATAATAGTATTCATAAAATTAAAACGAAAAATAGGAATATATGACTACAGACATTTTAAATAATATTACAGAATAAATTACATTATGGTTTATAGATTTTTTATAACCATAAGATGTACTGAACAATATAAAAACGGTTTGAACTGGCCAAAAGCCCAGTTTATTAAATATTACACAGTCGTATTATTTTTTTCTCAGTAAGTACCTACAAATAAAGGTGATCCCGTCTCTAGGATGGATAGAAAACTGAAAAATATTTGAGGTTGGTTCAGTAAGAAATTTTCGTAACGCCACATACATTATTTACGATTTTGTCACAATTACTGGCAACATTGTATTAAAATTTTATACGATTATCTTTTGAAAGCTGATACATCCAATGAATTTGTTTTTTTGTCTGACTCTCATAGAGGGCGCTAGTTACACGGTTCGTACCAAGTAGTATTGAACATAACTTTTTCAATATTAGACTTATTGAGCAAAATTTCAAGTGAGTTTAAGCATCATGTAATTTTACACCAAAATGTTAGTCTTGATAAAACTCGATACTGTGTACCGTTTTCAGAGTATTTTGTTTTGAAAATTATCAAGTAATAACTGATGCTGGTATAAAGTATTGATAAAGTTATCGATAAAACAGATTCCTTTTAAAAATTGGAACTGGGGGATTCTATTTTTTGTAACGTTTCACATAATTCCTGTATAATCAGTATAGAATCTCGTTTTTAAAAGTTAAATAACATTTTGTACTTAGAAAACCCCAAATATTTTTGGTAATTTTATACTTTCACGGTCCCCTCGTTTTTTGGCTCTAGAAAATGGAAAAATCAACCGATTTCGATGAATTTTTTTTAAATCTTCGTTTTTACGGCGGATTTACGAAAAAAAATATGGGAAAAAAAAAATTAAAACTTATATTGGTTAGGTTAGGTTACGAGGGGGGTTTGTGCTAAAAATTCAGAACAAATGTTCATATTTTTTAGTCTGTTTTAACCCCCCCTCTAAACGCCCCTTGCCCCACTCCCAAATCTCTTTAACAGTCAACTTTAGTAAGATACCATTTTTTTGTTGGTAAAAATTTGGTGAAAATTTTCAATTTTTCAAATTTAAATTTTAATATTGTACACTCGATTACAATTAGTGATTTTAAGAATGTTTTTGTTCATATAACTTTAATGATTACTCAATAAAAAAGGTACAAACGATTATATGGGAGAAAAAGTCAATTTCAAGAGAAATTTTTTTTATTTTTAATTGTAAAAACATGATAAATCAAAATTTTTGTATAAATTTTTTTCAATTTGTTCGTTTTTTGGTGTAGATTATGAAAAAAAAATATATCAACTTCATTTGATTATTTGGAAAACAGTTATCAACAATTATACGTGGATGAATGAATTTTTTTCGTAAAGCCGCCGTAAAAACAAAGATTTTAAAAAAAATCATCGAAATTGGATGATTTTCCGATTCTCTTGAGTCAAAAAACGAGGGGATCGCGAAAATATAAAATTACCATATTGCTCAGTTTTCTATCTATCCTAAAGAGAGGATTATCTTTTTCTAAAACACCCTGTATAGTGAATAAAAGTTAGAAATTCACATAAAAAATGATTTTAGTTTTTTCCTTATAGTGAGGGGGTGCAAGTTGTGTTTAGTTTAGTTGCAGCTTGCAAGGTGCAGTTTGCAATCTAATTTCAGAGTTATCAAAGAAGAGATATGGGGCGAGTTTCAAACAACACGTAAGGCTCCAGGAAAACTATTTCAAACAGAAAATCATTTGAAAGAAAGACTTCAAATGAATTCTTCCAAAATCAATTCCAGAAGACAACTATGCGAGGATCAATCAATATTTCTTAAATACGCACGGCACTCATACCAAATTAAGAAATGAAAAATAATGTTTACTCTCCGTATAAAATTTGGTAAACATCTAAAAAATCGTCAGTCCACGTGGACTCATAATCTCCACTGTTTACCAATGAAAACATCAAATCGTAAACATAAATGCATTTCTATTGGCCGAAGTCGTATTTCTTCGAAATATTCCTGATAGACAGTCTGCGATAAACAGTGGCGTGGCTGGGTGAGATTCATTTAATTCATAAATTTCTTCAAATAAATATAAATATGGCGTTCTTTAGACCATGGGCGAATTAAACCAATGAAATTGTGTAGTGAGAATACAGAATTTGATAATAAATGTTTAGATATACAAACACAGCAAGTTATTTGACTACCATTATTATTTAGGAATTGAAATGTTATTTTTTTCTTTTGTTTGAATGAATTTATTTTCCTTTATGGTTTTTGCTTTGAAATTTCGTTTTCCGGGGAAAAAACGAATGGGGTACAAAAAAGACTCATTTAACGTCTGATACCCTGTTTAAACCAAACGCCCTTACATGTTCTTTTTTAGGAAAAAATTTGAGAAACTGGAAAAAAGCAGTTAATCATGCAATGAAAGAAGAGGAAGTATGTTGGACAATATGACTGATGAAATGATTACTTGTACTCATTTAAAAGTCAGAACAGCTTCACACCTTGCTGGAAATCATCAATTCGTTATTATTTCTGATCGACGGTGAGCTCGCATGGCACCTACTTGGAACAGAGCTCTCGCAAACCCAAATATCTTAAATCAGATTCATTTTACGGTTATACTGATTTATTTTGTGGACTTTATGGTGCTAATAGCGTCTTTGGGGCGTGTATCGTCCATAATGCTCATTTAGCTTTGTGCAAACTTAGCAAACCACTTCTCTAAATTTATTTTACTGAGTCAAAGTCCGGATAATGTTTATTGAGTCAAAGATAATTTCAATAATATTTTTTTGCCAACAAGCGATTTTTTCGAAGCTATAGATCACAAATTTACAGTTAGAAGGCTGCAAATTTATACAACGTGTCTTTTGAAGGTAAGTTCTTGGTCACTAGGTGAGTTGGATATTGAGGGGTGTTTAAAACCCGGGCCTGTTTCGGTGGATTATGCCTTCCTTATCCTTTTTTAGCACCACTGATATTGCGGCGTGAAAAAACACATACGTACCAATGCTTTAGGGGGTAGTAAATTTTGTAGTTTCAGTTTGCTCAGAGTCCTCGAGAGGAATAGGAGGATTTGTCATCTTCGCTGGTGATCCTGGCGAGAATAATGATAATAATTTATGAAATTATTGTATTTATACTGATACTTATTAATTGAGCGAAATTTCTAATTAATCTGACATTTGGAAGTTCCCGAAATAGAGTTTAGAGGTTCTTTGAATTAAGAACCTGGTGAGTAGTTTAGTTTTCAGGTTACTAAAGGGATTATTCCCAAAGTTGTTTATTAAAATTCAAAAAACTGATTAACAAGAAGAAACTGCTCAAACCAGAACATCTGGATATGGAATATAACACCGGAAATAATTCTAGCCTTAGGGCCAACTGGATACGAATTTTCGAAATTTTCTTGAAAGCTGCCGAAGCTCTCAAAACAAACACCCTTATCAATTACGTTCGCCCAACTGTATTTGGAAACATAAATGAATATTCAAGCCATGAAAATGCCATCATCACTTTGGAGAATTTGTATATCAAGTCTAAAAATGAAATATTTGCCAGAGATTCCTTGTCTTCCAGAAAGGAACATACTGATGAGTCGATAGATCAATATGTGAGTAAGTTTTGAAACAGTAGAGATTGTTAGTTCCAAGTTATTTCTTCTGATAGAAACAGAGACGATTTTCTACGAGATTCTTCCATAGCAGGTCTAAATTCATCATGTATAAAGGAAAGACTTTTGGAACACAACACTCTAAATCTGTCACAAGCTAGTGATTCTGCTAGGTCGCTGGAAATGGTACAACAGCATATCACAACTCATCTAGTTTTCAAATCGATTCTGCTGTTCTTGACCCACATAATTCTAATTCTACGTTAAGTACCAGAATTGATGAATACGAGCTTGCAACTACCGCCGCCTTTCGTAAGTGCTATTACTGTCGAAAATCAAGACATTCTCGTCAGTGCCCTGCAAAAAATTCTTTTTGTTCATATTGTGAGAAGAAGGAACATTGAGCCAGTGTCTCTTAAAAAAATAGAAATACAGAAAAAGCCTCAGCAGCTTTACCTGACGCAAGTTTCTGCTTCTTTTCCCGCTTGCCTATCAAAAGCTGCAACTAGCGTATATGTTAACATATATTTGCCATTAAGCCTTTATTCCCGAGGTTGTTTATTACAATAATTTATGAAATTATTGTATTTCTACTGATCCCTCTTAATTGTGCGAAATTTCAAAATAATTTGACGTTTGGAAGTGTCCGAAATCGAATTTAAAGTTTTTGTGACATAAGAACCTGGTGATCCCGACAAGAATAATGATAATAATTTACGAAATTATTGTATTTACACTAATCCTCTTTAATTGTACAAAATAATTCGACATTTGGAAGTGCCCGAAATATTTTTAGACGACGCCATCTGAAAGTTGTTCGTTCTGTATTCATTTGCATACCAAAAATTGCGTTTTGAGAGTTCCATGTAGTGAAAGTGACATTTCCGTACTGCAAAACACTTTCGGGACGTTCTGGAGTACACAACTTCCTTAAATGTGACACTTGCCACTTCAATGTGACAGTTGACAGTTTCACTTCGATGATTTTGCATAACCTTAAATTTTTAATTTTCTGAAATTATTTGTTTTATCTGAAGTTTTGCCATTAATGAATAAATAACAATGAATGATGATGAAAAAGGAAACATCAGCGATTAAGAATTACTCGAATCCATCAATATCTAGTAGCTATATACCTATTCCATATGCAATAATTAATAAATTAATATTGACATTGCAAATATCATTACATACATTATATTGTTCAATAAATAAAATGTGTATAATTCTCTATTATTTATTTTCTCTCCGCAGTGTAATTGAAAAAGTTTTGGATCTTAGGCGTCGTCTAAAAAATGTTGTGTACACCGCGGCTGAAATAAACTTTCAGTCCTTGGCCTACAAATAACTAGAGAGGTTCTGTGATATAAGAACTTAGTTATGATTATTTATGAAATTATTGTATTTATACTAATCCTCCTTAATTGTACAAAATTTCAAAAAAAATTGGCATTTGGAAGTGCCCGAAATCGAATTTAGAGATTCTGTCACATAAGAACCTGGTGATCCTGGCGAGAATAATAATAATAATTTACGAAATTATTATATTTACACTGATCGTTCGTTATATTTCATTTGAGAGAATTTTATTCATGTTAAAAAAAGAACAAGTTAATGAAAAAATTCTTCAATATAAATTCAAAACATCTGTTTGGTGTTAAAAGATCATTTACTAAAGTGGCACACAAATTCGAATTGGCTCGATTCCGATCACGCCGAAATTCTAAATAATACAAACGATCCCAAACGGCATTAAATTTTTTAGTGTCGAAATACGAGACCGCTCGTGAAAACTCGCCTCAATTTCGCAGTATCAGAAGCGATTTTTCATCAGTTGTGCTTTTAGCGTGCTTCCAGACACACGCTGACGATTTCCTTGGCTTTTCCGCTCTGTCTAATATTCTTTTTTCTTTGTGCACCTTTTCCAAAAGTATCCTCCACTATATCCCGGTGAGTATTTGAGGAATTTGTTCATTATGCGAAACGTCAATAACTCTTATCCTTATGAGTGCTTGCTATATTTCAAATTTTGTAAAATATTCCTTTGTTTATTTATAAGTATTTTAAATATTCATTCGAAAATTCAACAATAAAATTGAAAAAATATATAAACATAACATTAAACTAATAAAATATTCGGGAAGAATGGGCAGTATTTAAATAATTTACTGCGTGGAACATGCAAATAGAATAAATTTGTTAAAAATTAAATGAGGGCGTGTAGGTAAAAACGTTGTTTTATATTTTTGAATACACATTTTGTTCAAAAAAAAATATACGGGTGATAGTAGCCAGTACTTGTATAAATGTATATCACATTTACACTTGTCCACCCCGTAATCCAATTTTTACTTTATACGAGGGTATGTTTACATTCTGTCTATAAATGCGACAAGTTGAAACTTGCCGGCTGAGTTGTTTATTGTTCTTAAACTGCGAATTACTTCTTAGGTGTTTATAATTGTAGTTTAGTCCTGTGAGACGTCGGAAAGTACTATGATTCATACTTTTTGGACTAAGACTCACGAGCCAAGAGATTGAGGCTCAGATCAATGAATCTAGGGATCTGCTTTTAAATACTTCTACAGTTAGAAGGAAAAAGAGAGAAGTTGGACTTTTTGGAATGGTGGCAGTGAAGAAACTTCTTTTAGATGCCATAAGGCTAAATAAAATAACGCAAGAAGAGTGGGAGACAGTTTTATGAAATAATGAATCAAAGTTCAAAGTTTTTGGGTCTAAGAAAAAAATATTTGTGCGTAGGTTAAAAGAAAAAGGGATGTTGGATCGTAAAATACGGTGGAAAACTGATAAAAATGGAATTTTGACGAAAAAAATGTTGCAGAAAATTTATCTTCCTCCATGTTAACGATCCCAAGCATTGTTGTGCAAAAAGTGTATGAAAAGATTGGAAAGGAAGAATGATTTGGACGTCAAAAGCGCCTGACCTCAACTTAATTGATTTGTGGAACAAATTGGACAAGAATGTCAGAAAGTAGTGTCCTACTTCCATTTGACATCTTTGAAATATCCTAAAAATTAATGGAACTAAATAGACGACGATTATTTGTTGAATAGGTAACAAATACGATTGTTGTGGGATTGTGGCAATAAAACATCCAACTAATTTTTTGTAGAGGATGGTCGTACACTAATCTTTGGCCTATAAGTGATTCTTCTTTTAAATTTTCAACCAAAATCTCCTTATTTACATAAAATCCCCTCTCTGCTGTCGCATTGCTGTGAGAAATGATTAGAAGAAGTTGTAGCAACTTTTTTGAACTACTGTTTTCGATAATTTCCATCCAAAAATCATCTACTCCATTACATCTGGAATAGAGTAGATGATTTATTATGATCTGATTCGTAACAATATTTCTGAATGCCCTGTCTACTTCTTCCATTGTAATGGTGAATGGTTGACTATGATTTTTTTCTTTTAAGGACAGAATTTGTGGAAAACCGCCGGTTTATATGTTTTAAATATTTCAAACATGTAAACAGAACAACCCTGACCTAAAAGCTTCGGGGAAATCCCGAAACCGGTGTCAATATCAGAACGTGTTAGTTAGGCAACCATAGATACGTGAGCCCGTAAGAGTGCAATTACGAGGGAGGTTCAACATGTTGTAACAAATTATTGAAAATTCCCGATTTATTAGAAAACATTCCTATATTTTATTTATTTTATGATTTATTAAAAAAAATTCAATTCATATGAACAGAAGAGTGAAGCATTAGATTTTAATATGACAGCTAACATATTAAATATGATTGATGTGGAATTGTGTCAATTAAACATCCAAAGTACGAGGATTTAGTTTTTCTAATAAAAATTCTATTCAAATTGATTTTGTATTCATAGTGATTAAATATCGGGGGCACTATAGTGTCCCTGCCAATTCGAGCAAACAAAAGCGGCAATGTACCATCCTTTTCTTGAAGCAGTTCAGGCAATTTTTGACTGACTGACCGATAATAATCAAAACTCTAAGGCACTTCTAGTAGACATAGAAGCATCAAAGTTTGGGATACAATCAGTGTTTAGTGTATGAATCACGGAAAAATACAATATCAGTCCAGTTTTCTAATTATATGGATAACTTTGAAATCCCATATGATAAAATTATTATTAGCATAGAACTCGTATGTAGACTAGAAGGCACTTTCCAGTAAACATGCCCTCAAATTATTGCGAAATGCGGGAAAAGATGATATCGATTTGATTACGATTGGCAAGTGATTGTGCACTTTTTTTGCATTGTAAAATATTGAGCCCTTAACTAATTCTGAACGTGGAGTAGATATATAAAGGTCGTGCTCCGGGTATCTAAGTGCAACGATCTCTCTGAAATTAGATAAGCGTGCTTACGAATTAGGCAAACGGATTTAAAGATGAATAAGGAAGGAAGAGTCGGAATTTTTAATCTCTTAAAAAAGTCCCTGCTGTTTAGTCCGAGTAAATACCTAACAGCTCGCTTTTTTAGTTTAAAGATTCGTGAGTCTCACCACACGTACCCCAGAAGGGAAGGGCATATCGAAGATGCGACTCAATATAGGCATAATAAACTGTTAAGGAGAAGGATAAGTTCAGTTGTAGTTGTAGTACTGAGCCTTGGGGCACTCCACATTCTATTGGCTTGCAATAGACATCGTTGATTCAACCCTTACAAACTGAATGAGTTTGATACTTTCGTTCATGATTTCGATTCCATATTAGTTTGAAGTCTGAAAGGCTTACTCATCTATTTACCAATATTATTTGCCAAAAATTTGAACGTTACTTTTAAAATATATTAATACGTTTTAAGTACTTCAAATTCCCGTTGCGCTGATGGAGTATGCAGTATTTACATCTGATCAAGCTTACGTGGCATTTTCGAAAGATGCAAGTTTGGCCAAGTTACATCTAATTAATGTCGACTTCGGAAGTATTAAAGTGCAGGAATCCTCAATTTGTAAATACAATAGACTAAGAAGCATTTAACGTCCAGACTTATCAAATATTGTAACATCAAAGCCTCCGAGAAAAACAGGGAGTGGTCTTTGAGACAAACTGTAGCGAAATCTCCTCGAAATATCAAATTTCGAAATTATTTCAGAGGTGGATAGTAGGAATCGTTTAGTTTGATATATTATCGGCGGTTACACTAGAATTCTACATGACCAGTTGGAAGTGAGGATGGCGCCAGTTAGAGTTCGCTGAGGGATGTTTAACTACATGAACCAAATAGCGACGCTCTTTGACGTTGTCTTCAGTTCTGGTCTTAAGTTCAACAAGGTTTGTTAAACCACTCTGAAGAGACGTAATAACGTCGAAACTAGTCAGTGGTCAGAAACTCCTCCTTGCAATTGCATTAAAGATGTTAATATCGATAAAAAGGTCGATTGACATCATGCTCTTCAGAGGAGATATAATTCAATATTTGTCGAGGCATTAGCCAGGAAAGTAGTTGTTTTCTCCTTTGAATACATAGGTCTATTTACTCAATCAGTACTTTTTAAAGAAATTTTGACATAACTGGTAATATGCTTATTGGTCTGTAAATGTAGTGACTTCAAGAAGTTTTCCTGGCTTAGGGATCAGTATAATTTGGACTACCTTCTAATACATCGGAAAAAAACTGTTTTTAATACTGCATTGTATAATTCCGTTATTTGATAGTTCCTTCAGGATTTTGACATTAAGTAAGTCATATCCGCGAGATTTTTTTGGATTCAACTGTTGTATTTATTTTTTGATCTGGTTTACGGTGAATTTTTCGAGGGGAGGCTCTAGTTGATGTGTAGATTGCAGAAATTCCTTGACTTTGGTCTTAATATTGAAGTTGTTCTCTATGGGGTTGAGACTGAAGACTGACCAGATTGGAAGTGAGGATGACGCCGGTCTGCGTTCGCCGGGGAATAGCGACGCTCTTTGACGTTGTCTTCAGTTCGGGTCTTAAGCTCGAACAAGTGTTGTTAAACCACTCTCATGAGACGTAACAACGTCGAAACTAGTCAATGGTTACAAACCCTTCCTTGCAACTGCGAGTCATTGGGTCCATGAACATCACGTTCTTCAGAGGGGTTGTAATTCAATATTCGTCGAGGCATTAGCCAGGAAAGTAGTTGTTTTCTCTTCGTGCATTTAAAAACGTGGTCGCCAACCTTCAATGAGAGGACGGCATGATCTATAGCTTTTGAAATTTTGAAACTGTTAGACCCCTAAGAAAAAATTCTGTGGGGACTATTTCGTGTGACCTTGCATTTGAAGATATTTAATATAGGTAAACATTTCTCTGAACAAATAACCTCAATAAATCGATAATCCGTCCACACTTGACTAATGTCCAGATAGCATACAATTAAATTAATCGTCCCAAATACAGGGTGGCGCAATAGAACGTATATTTATTACGTATAGGGTAAAAAAATAAATACATAAGATATTGTTGAAATAAAAGATATGATGATTAGGTAATTAAATGAAGTTTATTTTTTAAAAATAACATCATCTAAATCACCCTCTCGAAGACGGTACTCCTCTAAACGCGTACGTAGATTTGTGAAAACTCTTGTCAATAAATCTGGGGTGATTGCTGCTATTTCCTGGCGAGATATTTTTCTTTAGTTGACTGATGTCTTTCGGATTGTTCACGTAGACTTTATGTTTGAGGTGTTCCCACAAGTAAAATAAAGTCAGGGTTACATGGGGGCCAAGGGATATCACCTCTTTTGGAAATTAATCTTGCAAGGAAACATCTGTCTCACAGCCGCTAGATAGTATTTAATGTGTGACAGGTCGCTCTGTCTTGTTGGAACCAAGTTCTCGTATTCGCTATTCTTGAACTCACAATTTCTGGAGTCAAATATCCCTCTAAGGCCCCTTTCACACCAAACGAATCCGAATCAATCTGGATCACTCCGAATCAAGTTGAATCTGATTCGTCATCTCCACTCTTTCTCACCAGCTGAATCAACCTGAATAATTTTTTCCCTGGAATGTTTAATTCTTCGCCATTTTTCCACCACACAGAAGATATGAGATTTCTGTTGCTGTGATTTTTATCGCTGGCGTCATAAATCGCACTATTTTCTTTAACTTTTAAAATTAATAACTCCACGTCTATCTCGTATGGTTGTTGATTCAAGACTGACCGGACGAAGAATCTGACAGGTTCAATCAAGTGCGACCTCGAATCAAACCTGATTGAACCAGATTCGTCCGGTCTGATGGCGGGAAAAGAGTCCCTTCACATTTAATCGGAGCGCTCGAAGCCGAATCTTGGTCAATCAGATTCAACTTGATTCGGAGTGATTCTGATTCGTTTGGTGTGAAAGGGCCCTAACATCGCAACATAGCAGCCGATGTTAACGGTGATGTTCCGTCCTCGTGAATCTTCAAAGAAGAAAGGGCCAATAATTCCTTTGTTTGATATTGCTGCCCATACCCTTAGTTTCGGACTATGCAGCGGGTTTTGATGTTTCATTTTTGGATTTTTTTCGGTCCAATAACAACAATTTTGTCGGTTTACGAACCCATTTGAATGAAAATAAGTCTCATCTGAAAAAATGACGGAAAATCGACTAAGCATTTCTTCAGCAAATGTCAACTTAGCACCAAAGTCGGTATCTTTTAATTCCTGTGTTAACTGGAGCTTATAAGGATGCAGTTTGATATCAAACTTCAAAATTCGCTGCAAACTTCGTCGCGACAAGTTTAAAGCCGTCGCTTCCGAATAGACACATGAGGATTTTCTCGTATTGACTCCTTCACCCTTCAATACTGTCTGTGGTCCTAGACGTTCTTGAACGACCTTTTGCTGGAGATTTAAACGTGGAGCTGGTCTCTTCAAAACCCTTGACCCATATTTTAATTAAATTTGCACTCGGAGCTTCATTAATCCATAATCTGAACGATACGAAGTGACTCATGGCTACTAAAACTTCTCGAGTGCAACTATCCAACGACGCTAGGCTCGCCCCGCCCACGCACCGTTTACCTCGCGCGAAAAAAGATGATGCAAGATGACTTTGGGAAAAACCAAACACCTTCTACCTGATCTTTGGTCCATACTTACACGAACCCAGGCGAGGCGTTTGAAATCGTCAAGAAATGCATTATATCTCGAGACCGCGAAGGGATCAGATCTCGAACGTCGAGATCTCAGCGAATCTGCGCCGTTGCCAGAGATTTAGCTTTAGCGACGTAGTTCAATCTTTCGTTGTGTATATTTTTGTGTATATAATTTTGTTGATGCATTATAATAATTTAAAGTTATTGAGTTACCTCTCCACTAGGACTAGCGTCCTTAATTCATTAAAAAAATGTTATGTTATTTATCAAAGAAAAAAAACTTACTTTATATATATTTTTATTATAATTGATTATATTCTAACACGATATACAGTAATTCGCCACCCTTTATCATGAACCTTAACGTATCGAGAAATAATTAGGGTTCCTTTGTTAAACTTCGAACATTATCAAAATTGATTTTGTGCAAATTATTTATCCGTGTGAGAGATAGAGATATCGAAAATAACAGAGAGAGATATATAAGCAAGGTTGTAATTTCCACGCAATTGTTTACTTGGCCTTTATGTAAATATACCAGATGTTTACTTTATACAGATCCCGATATTATATAATGTATCAAACTGTTTATCTTTAGTGTATATATATGTTAAGACAAAAATATATACAGGAAGCTCGGGATACAAATATAACGAGGTTGAAATTTGTTATTTGAACAGAGACATTCTGTATAGTAAATAAATTATAATATGACAAGCCTCTCTTAACGAAATTAATAGTTTCATAAAAATTATGCTTCAGCGTTTAATACGAAAGTTTGTACAAATAATAAGCACCTCACAAAAATTATGGCATCACTGGTTTTTTTTTTGGGATATTTTTGATACTTAATTTTAGTTTTTTGGGACAATCTGTATATGTAACAACTTCATAGATACTTCTGGTTTCTTATCATGGGCAAAAAAATATCACAATTTCTTACAAATTTTTTTGGAAGCAAAAATGCTCGAGCAAATAATTTCTATCTTGGAGAATGCATTGAATCGAGAAGTTCCTAACAAATTGTGTTATTGTATAGTGAAAATTTAAATTTATTTTGTTAATAATGGATGTGCCTCAACGTTTAACAAGACATGTGACGAATGAAGAAGCCGCTAGAATCATCGCGCTCATACAAGATGGTCGCAGTCAAAGATACGTCGCCGGGAATTACGCATACCACCGCTCGAAGGCTGCAAACAGATCTGTTGGCTGCTCGTAATGTCCTAATAAGTCTACAAACAGTTCGAAATAGGCAGAGAGAAGCAGGTATACGAGCCAGAGGTCCACCTCTTACTAGAGAACAACGAGTGGCAAGATTGGTCCAATATTTTATTCACGGATCAATCAAGATTTTGTCTGCATTCATCAGTTAGGCCTGTACCAGTATATAGACGACGTGGTGAGCGATTTCACCACAGCTTCTGAGCTTTCTAATATAATCCAGCCTAGAGCAGTTTTTGCAAAACCCACTCGACAGGCAGACGTGGCTCATAAACCTTGAAGTTGCCTGCAGATGCTCAGAACTTTTTTAGAGAAGTGCAAGCTACCAAGTCACGTCTTTGCCGAGCACTACAGCCTACAGAAGTGCAAGATCAATATCCACATGCAAAAAAAACCAAATTCTTCAGCCATTCATTCCCAAAATGAATTTTTCTACAGCGCTGACGTCTCGTCGGTATCATTCGTTCTGGGGCTTCGCGTATGTAGCGTTTCCGGAAAACGAAAATACCATCTAAACACTTGAGCCATCTCCGATTTTTTCGAGCAGTTTTTGATAAATTTTCGTGGATTCTACATTATCTTCTCGCTCATGGTACATATAAGTACACTACAAAGTGAGGTGGGTTTATATTTGATGCACCCTCGTAGATTTACGGTCGGAACTCTTTAAGAATTTTCAGAATCCTTCAAGTAAAAAGAGATTTAGTATATTGGGTTCCTTGACACCCATACTAGAGCTACTCTAAGAAGGGGCTTTGTCAATCGCTAATATTAAACAGTGTTTTACTTTTTCGAAAGTTTTTTTTTCAGATTCAGTAGATGTAAAGTTATTTTGAAAGAGTCATCAGAAATAATCGAGTTTGGTAGAAAAATGAAACTTCAATTAGGATGCGGAAACTTTCGAATCTTTGCAAAATATGAAAGTTGACGAGAAAAGTTTGAACGACTGAACGGCGATAATATTCCATAAAAGGTTTTTACTTTGGAAGATGAATTGGGACATTTCAAAAAGGCATTAAGTATTTTAGAAAATAGAGAATCAAATTTCATTCAGAGCCAAAAAAATTAGGAAATAAACGTTCTATTTGAAAAAATAAAGAAATTCGATATTTATAAAGTTAAACTTTGAACACTTTTTATAAAGACCCTGTATAAAATGAAGAATTTTTCAACATAGATTCAAATACGTCTGAACTTGCTAAAAGCAACCGAACAGAAACCATTTTCATATCTTTAAGGGTATTCTCGTAAAAAAATAATTTATAAGGGTCTGCAACAGTCAAATTTTTTACAAAAAAAATTAATAACTCAAAAAGTATGCATTTTTTGAAAGAAGTTTTTAGTCAAAAGTATACTAAAATTTTACTTAGATTTCAAAAATATATTAATATACAGAGTGTTCTATTTGAAATAACAAAGTAACAGTCGACTTACGGTAGAACCGGAAGTCGGCCATCTTTGAAAATATTCTAGTTAAAAAGATCGTATTCGAAAACCCAAACGTAGAAATTTTCATGATTTTACTATGAGTATTTTGCCATATATACAGATAAATAGTTTTAACTTATCATGGGACACTCTGTATACCTCAGTACCTATAGCTCTATCAAATGGAATGGTTTCGAAGTACATTAAACCTTCAACCAGGCACACAACAAGACTTTCAACTCGAATCGACCTCTCTTTGCGACGATTTCTAGTAATTTCTTCTAGACATTTCGCTGAATTTAAATGGTACTATCCGAAAACTTCAATACATCTTGTCTAATGGTTTTAAATAGCCATGTAAGCTGATACATTCAGCAGATCTCTAGTTATACTCTCCCAGAAGTGTCTCCCAATAGAAACTACCCTAATCTATCCATCTACTTTCTTTTCCAATGCTTTCTCCATTGATCTGTTGCTGATAGCACAAAAGGGTTTAGGTCCTATGAAGGGTCTGTCAGCCCCTACTTTAGCAAGCAGGGAACTTGCTTAGGATAGTTTGGATTCCATGAGTTCTGAAGCGATAATTCTTTTCTAGATTGATACAGACAGGAAATTTTCACATATAACGACCGTAATTAACTTTCGGTTCGCACTCTGTATAAATGCATTGGTAAGTTTACTTCGAGCGATAAATCTGGGATGTTGCTCTATTTTAGCCTGTCCCGCGGGGATATTTCGGTAAATGCCTTGTTGCGTAAAAGTAGCACCCTTGGGAAAGGTTTTCAAAACCATTTAGTGAAATTCCTGTAATGACTTTAGTCGCGAATTAAATATGAACCTCAACCAAACGATAATGTACACATTTATTGTGATTTATAATAACTGATTTTTTGGGTATAAAAAACCTGCCTATTTTATAATAAAATGGAAAGAAAGCTCGAAACTACGGAATCAAATTATTCTGGAAAGCAGTATGGATATTGAAGTTGTGAGGTTGATTAGAGGCTATACGAACTTTGACGACGAAAAGCAATTTTTTCTTTTTTGAATAAGCGGCTTTGTGATTTGGCTTTTCCGCGGAAACGGGTCGAATTTGTATATTGAATGAAAGGGTTTGAATAACTCGAAATCTGATTGAAATATTATATATATTGACGGACCAATCATAATCTTAACTGAATCATCTTTTATGGATTCTCGTGGCGATGAAAGGGCGTCAATTTGAAATTGAGTTTTGGACGGGTCTCGATAGGTGTGCAGATGTTTTTGAAACGGAATGTAATGGGTTTCCTCGAAAATGAAGGGAATTCATCGATTTCAATCAACTTGTTGGTAAATATAATCGATTTTATTTGAAAAAAAAATGGCTTAAAACGTAAGCGATTCGAGTCTAATAAGAAAAATAATCGATCAAATTAATTTTCCTATAATTACAATTGATTTTCAATGCGAAACTACGAGAATCTTTCAAATTCGTGTTCGATTTCAATCGAATGTACAAATAATCGATTCCAAATCCAACTTTAATGTTGATAATCGATTTTGAAAGGAAAACTTAACTTTCTAGCAAAAATAATCGATTTTTATTTAAAAAATGTCGAAATATGTAATCGATTTCAGTCTAATTTATAAAATAATCGATTTAATTGAATTTTTTCTATAATTACAATCGATTTTCAATGTGAAACTTTAAGAATTAATCAGATGAGTGATCGATTTTAATAGAATGTGGAGATAATAGATTCCAAATCATTTTGTCCATGAAATTAATCGATTTGTATTGAAAACTATCCCAAATTTGTGATGGATTTTTGTCTAATGAGAAAATCGATTCAGATGAATTTTTCGAAAATTACTATCAATTTTCAATGCGAAACTACGAAAGTCTTTCAAATTCGTGTTCGATTTCAATCGAATATGCAAATAATCGATTCCAAATTCAACTTTAATGTTGATAATCGATTTTGAAAGAAAAACTTAACTTTCTAGCAAAAATAATCGATTTTTATTTGAAAAATGTCGAAATATGTAATCGATTTCAGTCTAATTTATAAAATAATCGATTTAATAGAATTTTTTCCATAGCTACAATCGATTTTCAATGTAAAGCTTTAAGAATTAATCAGATGAGTGATCGATTTTAATAGAATGTGGAGATAATAGATTCCAAATCATCTTTTCCATAAAATTAATCGATTTGTATTGAAAACTATCCCAAATTTGTGATATCTTTTTGTCTAATGAGAAAATAATCGATTCAGATGAATTTTTTTTAAAATTACAATCATTCTATAATGCGAAGCAACGATAATCTTTCAAATTCGTACTCGATTTTAATCGAATGTACAAATAATCGATTCCAAATCCAATTTTTGATGTAAATAATTTAATTTTAAAGGAAAACTTCAGAAATTTTCAAGGTATATAAATTATTTCAATCGAGTGTGAAATATAATTGATTATGATTAACTTTCCAGTACAAATAATACAATTTTATTGAAAAAATTTTGTATGATCGATTCGTCTAATGTATTAAATAATCGATTTAATAGAATTTTTTCCATAATTACAATCAGTTTTCAATGCGAAACTACGAGAATCATCTAAATTCGAATCGAATGTTTAAATAATCGATTCCAAATCAAATTTTTAATGTTGATAATCGAATATTAAAGTGAAACTTCGGAAATTATCATGATATGCGAAAGATTTCAATCATATATGAAATATAATCGATTTTAATTAACTTCTTAGTCAAAATAATCGTTTTAATCAATCAATTTTTTTAAAATATGTCATTGATTTCATTCTAATGATAGAATAATGAATTTGAATCCAATTTAAAACTTCGAGAAATTTCCAAATTCGATTTTAATTAATTTCTTTCTTGAAATTTAATAACCCATTGTAATCGATTTAAGTTTAATATACAAATCACTTTTTTTTCATAATTACAATCGATTTTCAATGTAACACTTCCAGAATTATAATCGAATGAGAAGAATAATTGATTCAAAATTACGTTTTTCGCCATTTTGATCGATTTTTTTTGAAATTCTAAGAATTTTTAAATACGCGAAGTATTTTAATCGAAGTTAAAATATAATCGATTTTAATTAACTTCCTTCTTAAAATTTAATAACCCATTGTTATTGAATTTTTTTAAAAATAGTCTAATATACAAATCATTATTTTTTTCATAAATACAATCGATTTTCAATGTAAAACAACTAGAATCTCTAATTAGTGCTCGATTTTTTCGAATGTGAAGAATAATCGATTCCAAACAATCTTTTTCATAAGATTAATCGATTTTATTGAAAACTGTTCAAATGTCTATAGTCTAATGATATAAATAATCGATTCCTAATTAGTTTTTTGTTAATTTTAATCGATTTGGATTGAAAATCTGTAAATTTTCAAAATAAATCAAATTTTTTAATCAAATTTAACAAATAATCGATACCAATTGAACTTTCTCATATTTTTAATAGATGTTTTATGAAAACAAAAAAATGAGAAAATGAGTTTCCCATGTACACATCAATTTGTTACACTCTGAAAGAGACTACGGCCTGTCATATCGAACGTAATTTGTATGTACATCCAGGTAGAACCTTCAACAACTAAATTAATCCATTGTCAAATGAACTGAACAATCATTTGTCATTTGTCGAAAGAAAAAACAAAATTAATAGACAACCTATTCGATGGTAAAAGAAATCATTTCTCACACGTTCACGTCGATATCATTCACTCGAGGTTAATTAGCGAAAATAATTGCAAAACTTGCCCGTTCCTAATTATAAACGAACTCAATTACCTACAGAAGTAAGGATCTTTCGTACGTTACCGAGGAAACGCTACCGTAATAATTACTTCGAATTCGTACATATTTGTATACATCTCAGACGGAATTCCATGGAAAACGTTTTATTTGTCATTTTTATGTCTGGAAAAATATTTTAGAAAATTCCTCGTGTGGAATTTCTTCCGTGAAAATAGAAATTGTCAGTGAATGAGAAACGTTTCATTCGGTGAATATTTCTATTGACATATTCATACAGAAAAATAAAATCCATAAATCAAATTGAAAGTCGTTTATAATGGCGCCCAAAAGTTATTTGATATAAAATTAATGACGAAGTACGTAGAAAAATTATAATGTACAACCGTATCTCTAGCATTTTTTATCATAATCGATATATTTATAATGAAAAAATCGAAAATTCAAATGGAATTTCGTTTATAATAGCGCTCAAAAGTATTACATGTACTTATATGACGTATAAACCATGATATACGTAGAAAAAATATAGTAAGCAACTTGTGTCTCGAGCTTTCTTATCTTAAATCATAGATTCATGAAGAAAATTCAAGTTGAAGCTCGTTTACAATGGAGCCAAAAAGTTATTTGATGTAAAATTAATGATGTACGTAGAAAAAATATAATATGCAACTCGGAGCTCAAGCTTTTTTTTATCATAATTTATGAATCATGAAGAGAAAGTGGATAATTTAAAATGAAATTCATTTACAATGCTGCTTGAATGTTATTTGAAGTACAAACCATGTTATTCGTAGGAACAGTATAGTGCGCTACTCGTATCACGAGCTTTTTCATCATATTGATATATTTATAATGGAAAAATCGAAAATTTAATTATATTTTCGTTTATAATAGCGCTCAAAAGTATTACATGTACTTATATGACGTATAAACCATGATATACGTAGAAAAAATATAGTAAGCAACTTGTGTCTCGAGCTTTCTTATCTTAAATCATAGATTACTGAAGAAAAATGGATAATTCAAGTTGAAGCTCGTTTACAATGGCGCCAAAAAGTTATTTGATGTAAAATTAATGATGTACGTAGAAAAAATATAATATGCAACTCGGAGCTCAAGCTTTTTTTTATCATAATTTATGAATCATGAAGAGAAAGTGGATAATTTAAAATGAAATTCATTTACAATGCTGCCTGAATGTTATTTGAAGTACAAACCATGTTATTCGTAGGAACAGTATAGTGCGCTACTCGTATCCCGAGCTTTTTTATTATAATCGATATATTTATAATGAAAAAATCGAAAATTCAAATGGAATTTCGTTTATAATGGCACTCAAAAGAATTACATGTACTTATATGACGTATAAACCATGATATACGTAGAAAAAATATAATATGCAACTCGGAGCTCAAGCTTTTTTTATCATAATTTATGAATCATGAAGAGAAAGTAGATAATTTAAAATGAAATTCATTTACAATGCTGCCTGAATGTTATTTGAAGTACAAACCATGTTATTCGTAGGAACAGTATAGTGCGCTACTCGTATCCCGAGCTTTTTTATTATAATCGATATATTTATAATGAAAAAATCGAAAATTCAAATGGAATTTCGTTTATAATGGCACTCAAAAGAATTACATGTACTTATATGACGTATAAACCATGATATACGTAGAAAAAATATAATATGCAACTCGGAGCTCAAGCTTTTTTTATCATAATTTATGAATCATGGAGAGAAAGTGGATAATTTAAAATGAAATTCATTTACAATGCTGCCTGAATGTTATTTGAAGTACATACCATGTTATTCGTAGGAACAGTATAGTGCGCTACTCGTATCCCGAGCTTTTTTATTATAATCGATATATTTATAATGAAAAAATCGAAAATTCAAATGGAATTTCGTTTATAATGGCACTCAATAGTATTACAAGTACTTATATGACGTATAAACTACGATATACGTAAAAAAATATAGTATACCACTCGTATCTCAAGTTTTATTTAATAATGATCATTATTTTTATAAAGAAAAATTGATAATTCAAAATAAATTTCCTATACACTGGCGACTAAATGTAATTTAAGGTACAAACCATCACGTACGTTGAAAAAATATAGTACGCAACTCGTTTGTCGAAAATTGTTAGCACAGTTAATAGATACGTGAAGAAGACATCGAAAATTTAATTCAAGTTCTCGTCTACAATAAATCGCAATGAACATAGAAAAAATATAGTGTGCAACTAGTATTCCGATCTTTCTCATTACATTTAACATCTTTTATAAACACAAATTTTCGAATAAATATTTGTAAAGGCTCTTAATGATATAATCTACTTTCAACCGCTTCGAAAATTGTGTCCTACAATATTTCTCGAAATATTGTATTGTTGCGTCGGGAAAGTATTTGCCGCATTTATAATTGACTTCAAAGAAAATTTCAACGTGTTCAGAATGAAAATTTACACCGGAGGCAAAAATATTTAAATTTTACAATTAATTTTCACAAACATAAGCGAAGTAAGAACTGAAAAATGTAACTAAAACAGAAAGGACGTTTTAGGGATTAAATTGAAATTTTAATGCTAGAGAATTTACGAGAAAAACAATATGTCGTGTTTAAATTAAAGACACAACAATGTGATTGGTATTTAAATAAAATAAAGTGAATATTGCTATCTGTATATGACAAATTACTTATAAGTCGATTGTACCTTTGTTATTTTGAACAGAACACCCTGTATATTAATACATTTTTGAAATCCACGTAAAATTTTAGTTTACTTTTATCTAAAACTTTTTTCGAAAAATGCATGATTTTTAAGTTATTGTTTTTTTTGTAAAAAAATTTATCATCGTAGACCATTATAAATTATTTTTTTACGAGGAGACCCTTAAAGATAAGAAAATGCTTTCTGTTCGGTTGCTTTTAGCAAGTTCAGACGTATTTGAATTTATGTTTAGAAATTTTTCATTTCATACAGGGTGTGTATAAAAAGTGTTCAAAGTTTAACTTCATAAATATCAAATTTCTTAAGTTTTTTAAACAGAAGCACCCTGTTTTTTCTATTTTAATGCATTCGGGGGTAGAAAATAAGGCAAATTTATGTATACTTTTCTGTAAATTTTTAGAGAAGCAGGTGTGGTTAGGAAGATTATGTAAATTTGCTTTTAATAATCTTCGTTATTAAATTCAGTGCACACCTGCATCTCTAAAAATTTACACAAACTGGAACTAGGGTGGTTTTTGAAGGGTTTATATTTAGACCTTCATTCACACACCATCTCTGAAGAATTACATTCGTTCCCATACGATAACATCATGTTTACTCCGCTCAATTATCATCGGCGTATCCGCAGACTCCATATCCTGCGTTGGTTAGATTTATGAGTCGACTACTAATAACCTTTTGGGCTTCCGTTTCCCGGTTTTACAGTTATGGCTTTATCTCCTGTATTGATATTGATAATGGGACTATCTAAGGTTGCCATAGTCCAAGACACCGTGCTTGGTTTGACTCCTCGTCTTACCAGTGCCTGGTGAATGAAATATCTTTGCTTGGACTGAGGAAACAGATATCAAATAACTAAATTTAACCAAATGTGCAAAAAAATTATAGTTGCCGTTTCCATTTCTATATTTAGCTAAATGTGGATTTAGTTCTTTAAATGATTTACTGGTAGAAAAGATCGCCTGGATATAACAGAAAAGGGAAACTTAAGACTAAAGATAACAAAAGTGGAACCTCCCATATAGGATTCGGCCCTAGCATTGAAGCCGTTATTGGCCCAAAATTGGTGAGAATCTGGGATGATAAGAATGTCCCTTGCTTGGTTTACAAGCCTGCACCAGGCCTTTCCCAGCGTTGGCCCAAGCTAAGCCCCGTTGTTTAAGTCTGGGGGCTCCTACATGGGCTAACACCAAAAATATTAAGCAATCACACCTCACCGTTCATACTTTCGTAAGTCGTGAAGGATGTAGATTCCAAAGCAAGGAATCATCAAGTACATAGATTTTATGTTTAACGTATAATAAAACTAAAATGTAACACACTGTAGGAGCAACTTTTATTTTAATTGTAAATTTATTATTTTATGTATATTAAGTTTAAACCGTATCCAAAAATTTCTTTTTCGGTTTGTTGGAAACGGTTGCGTCGCCTGGTTTCCAATTAGCAGGACACACGTCGTGATTATCATCGGTGAATTGGAAAGCCTGTACGAGTCGTATAATCTCCTCGACGTTCCTTCCAACAGATACATCGTTTATAGTAATCTGACGAACGATTCCTCTTTTATCGATTATGAATAATCCCCTTAAGGTATGTCCTAAAGTATCCAAATAAACGCCGTAATCTTGACTAATTTTATGGGTGATATCGGAGAGGAGAGGGAAATCTATTTTTCCTAAACCGCCGTCTACTACAGGGGTATTCATCCACGCCAAATGAGTGTAATGGGAATCCACAGAACAACCCACAATTTCCGTGTTGATATTTTTGAAATCTTCTAATTTTTTATTGAACGCTATTATTTCAGTCGGGCAAACGAAAGTGAAATCTAGGGGGTAGAAAAATAATATCAAATACTTTCCTCGGAAATCGCTTAGTTTCAACGTAATGAATTCGTCGTGTAATGTGGCTTGACCTTCCCAATATGGAGCCGGTTTTGTGATGAAAACTTTCGAATAATAATAATCGTCTGTCATAGTTTTTGGACATAAACATTTTGACATGTCCCGATTAACTTTACGTCAAAATAACGTCAATATCATAACCCACAAAATACCAATAAAGAGAAGCTAATCATACTGAGGAAGAGCTGAAAGGATCTGAAAACCTCGTAACTTCAACACGATTAACAAGAAGTCATTACAAATAGACTGACGTCAACTGGATTCTGTACAAATCCAATTTGGAAAGAAACGAAACCCCGTAAACCAAATTTTGAAAGTAGTCGTTAGCGAAGCCTTCGCCGCTAGTTTGAGTTGGAAATACCTGACGAAGCTGCTTCGCAACTACTTGGAAGATTCAGAAGCTTTAAATAATCAGCTCCAAACTGGGATGTACTACGAGGATCAGTTCTCTTGACAAACATTACCAAGACTGTCAACACCCAGGGGGTCAGTAGACAATATTACCATAACTACCAAAATTTTAGAAAGCTGCAGACCAAATCCACGTATTTCGGAAAACTGATAAGAGCCGAATCAACGCGCAGATGATCCAAGCTTTATTCTACACATAGAAGATACCAGAAGACAATGCGAACTTCGTAGAAGTAAAACTCACCTAGACCTCCAAGGTCAAATATCCAGGAGTCATTCTGGACGAGGGTATGAGATTCAAGGATCAAGTCGATTATACGAGGATGTTTCCAGAAGTACCTGGCCTGACCTAAAGATGACGATGCTACTTGAAAAATATCACTGTATTAGAATGTATACAATCTACTGCAACCAAGAATTCAGGCAAAAATGGCCGCATTTGACTAAGAAGAAAGTGTCGTTTCTTTAATACAATGCACCAGCTCACAGATTCGTTATTGCAATGGCCAAAATTAATAAATTAAAGTATGAATTGCCCCCTTATGCACCCTATTCATCAGATTTAACCCTCTCGGATTATTTTCTGTTCCCAGATTTGAAAAAATGGCTCGATGGTCAAAGATTTTCCTACAATGAATAGGTGATGTCGGCAGTTAATGGCTATTTCGAGGAGCTTAACGATTCTGATTATAAAAAGTTATCTAACTTATTGTACATCGCTGGGAAAATTGTATGGAGCTGAAAGGAGAATACGTTGAAAAATAATTATATGTTTTTCCATCGTTTTCTGTTGGGCCCGGTAGTTATGGAATCATCCTCGTATAGTGGATAAGACGATTAGCAAGCTAGAGCTGCAGACCAAGCTCCATCTCATCATGAACAACCAAATTATCGTCCTCAGAGACTGAAGGTAAACTATTTAAACCTCACTATCTGAAGATGATAACTTGGTTATCGAAACGTGCGTCAAACAGTGTAAATGTGAGTGTTGTTGTAGTGGTAGTATAAACAGTGTGTTCAGTATTATTATTTGTGTACTAGTTTCCAGTCTAGCTCACCAAATATATCTACCAACCATCTTACTTTTGTTTTTTTTATTACATTCACCACATTCTTTACTAACAGTACTTATTTCATTCATTTATTTGCTCTCATAATAAAAAAATATCAATTTATTAAAAATATAAACACGTGTTATAATTTAGCAATAGAAGAAATATCACTTGTTAAGCAGGTGAACGATCAAAGGTTAAAGAAATTGGAGATGTATAGACGCGAATCAACACGAGAACATTATATGATTATTATTTACACCTGAGTTAATATGTAGAGGATTTTCCGGTATAGTGAATTTGTTCACTGCCTGGAATATTCGCTCCAAATAGAATATGAGGAAGGTTCGACTTCGAAAAGCTTCACTAAACGCGCTAAAACACAATTACTATATTTATCTCTCTTTCTCTCGTGTCGTTTCCAACAAAAAGCATATTTTGTGTCGAGTCGGGTTGAAAAACAATTTCTAGTTGAATATAAACGTAACCACGTTGTTTGGGAGAACAATTAACATCGTTTGATGCAACGATAGTTTCAGTTTTGTTTTTTATGAAATTCATTAAAAAAATTTCGACCTATTACTATAAAATGAAAGTAAAAAAAATTGATTTTGTATATTTGAGTGATTGAAATCAACCTGAAACCGACCCTGCAGGCTGTTTGTATGGTATTTACAGAGAAAAACGATTACGTATCATTTTACGGATAATGTTTGGGACAGCATGACGCAACTTCAATCCAAATCCCCAGTATGTAATAGATGTACGTAAAAAACATACATAGCAACACACTTTCCATTTTATTTATGATACTTTTATTTTGTTCCAATACCTATTAACATTTAATCAATTGTTTCAGATTTTTCAAGATTCTAATAGTGAAACCACGAAACATCTAACCGCAAATTAAACTTTGCTTGATTAGTTCTTCGAAGCAAAAATGATTTAAATCGCTTGCAGAAAATTAGAGAGAAGTTTGTAACTACATACCAATGAGAGAGAGAGACGTAAGTTTAAATAATAAAATTTAATTTCATCTTTGAATAACCCTGTATTAGCAACGTTTCAAATTTGAATAAAAGGATGTATTGTTGTTAATTCAAATGGCATTATCACAGACAACTAATTTGATGTATACACGAGAACAATGGATGGGGGAAAGTAAATAATTATTTCGAAAACAAAATGTCGATTCCAGAACATCACACTCGTTATTTTATTTGGATAAAAAATACCTTGACGTATCCAATTTAAACTATTTTAATTAAAAATATCACAACGATGCTTTTATCTATATATTTTACGTAAAATGCTTGCAGTTAATTACTTTGAAATGTCTACAACACACATTACCAGTTTAAAATATTTCAAAGTTATTAAGTAACCTCAAAAATAAAAACAAATTGTATAACTTAATTTTACAAAAATATTTTCTATAACTCCAATTAAATCAAAATTTATGTATAATGAAAAAATAACTTACCATTATATCGCCATGTTGTATGACGCTACCAGCTACTGTCCATTTGTTATAATTTAATTCACTTGCACTAATCAACGTACTTTTGTTGTTATTATAAATATTAACAATTGAATTTACAAGTAAATGTTGTTATAGTTATTCACTTTTCACTATAAAAACGTTTACTTTTACAAAAACCGCGCGCGTTGTCACATCTTTACAAACACTAAACATGGCTCCATCTTCTAAGTATCGTTCCTACTAACGTTACCTCACTTCCTTTTCTTCTAGATTGGTACCCATTGTTGCCAACTTTAATTCTATCGATATTTAACGATTTGATCTATTAAATCGACTTTTGTTTTATTGATTTTTAATATTAATTCATCGATTTTAATTACTATTAATATAAATATATAATTTAACAATAATTTTTATTACACATTTTGAATTTTTACTACGAAAATTAGCAATAATTTGACTTCGTTACAAAGACTGAATGTATCGCCATCTTTGAATTAAAAGTAAAACTAACGTCTCATGACCTCAAGTTTTTACGACACCTGACAGTCTGGAGATATGAAATTCGATTAGTATTTTATAAATTTGATTCAAGAATTGAATCAATTTAAGATTATTTTTTATTAAATCAAAGAAATTATAAAATTTGTATTACATTATTGTTTTAATGTTAAAGTAATTAATGAGTATATCTTATACAGTATGAATCAAAAGTATATATTTAAAAAATATTGATTTGGTAAATAATTTTTTTGGATTCCAGTGAATGAATAATAACGTTACAACAATGTCAGATTACGAAAGGATGCGTCTAGTAATTTTGGGAGGACCAGGAGTAGGTAAAAGTTCGATAATAAAGAGATTTTTAACGAATACTTATACGAGTAAATACAGAAGTACAATCGAAGATTTATATAACAGGGAATACGATTTAGGTCATATGACTCTCAAGGTAGACATATTGGATACGGCCGGTGACATGCAATTTCCCGCTATGCGTCGTTTATGTATAGCCACAGCACACGCTTTTCTTTTAGTTTACGCCGTCACTTCGAGTCCGTCCTTGGACTGTATCAAACAATGTTTCGAGGAAATTAGAGAACAACGAGGGGATTTTCAAGAAATACCGATAGTCATAGCGGGTAATAAATTGGATTTGACATCGACTCACCGAGAAATTCCCATCGAGGACGTATCCGAATGGGTTTATTGCGAACTACCGAAATTAAGGTAATTATATATCTCTTTAGAAACTTTTAATTGTTTCCAGTGTAGTATTAAGGGCTCGAAAAATCACTTAATGTGATATTTAATTTCTATTTCCAGAGTTAAAGTTCTAGAATGTTCCGCAAAAGATGATATAAACATCAAAGAGATTTTCCGTACATTTTTGACTCTCTCTCGTATATTACCCCGCGAAACCGACGAACAAGGAGGGCTGAAAAGACGTTCCAGTGCTTACGTCAACAAAGGCGGTAGAAGAAACGCCAGTCCGGCTCTGGATAAAGAAAAACCAGGACCGTCTGATAACAAAGACACGTTGCCGAAACCTCGATCAAGATCTTTGATAAGAAGAGCTTCCAGAAAAACAAAACAACAATTAAGGGACGCTCAAAGCGGTGCAGAAGAATGTAACGTGTCCTAAATATATAATTATTTATATTGTAATTAAATTTTATATGTGAAATTATGTTTTTATTTTGTATTAGGAAATTTTCGGGTTTTTTTTCATCAAACTCAAATTTATAGCACGAAATTAGCCGCTCCTACTAAAATCACTCTTATTGCATATTTGTTATTGATCTGTCTAGTCAAATATTGACTACCCCCCGTATACAATGCGACACATAACGACTCAATTCCCCGTATAAACTTTCCGTGTCTATCGCCGCCATCTTGTTATAATTTACATCCGACTTAACAGTACTTGAAAATATTTTAACCTAACGTTGATGCATCTATTTTCAATTTCCATATTAATCTTCTCCGTGGATACGTCAACATGACAAGGGCTCACCGTTTTTAATGAATATTTATAATATTATAATTATAAATGTTTAACGGACGTTGTCACTTTTACATTTATCCAATTATCTAACTGTGCTTGGCTAGTACAATGTTGTCAGTTGTAGCACAATAAAAGTAACAAAAATTATTAATATATTGTTAAAATTGTAATACCTTTGAATTTTTTAAAAAGTAGTTACTAATAGTAAAAAATCATGTGCATGAATTGTTTATGTACAAAAAAAAACGAGTTGGACCAAAATACAAAGTTTCAAATTATTTATTTCAATAAAGTCCAATGTTATATGTATACAAAATATATCAACTTATATTATAGTAAATGATAAAACATTATCCATATATATATATATATATATTGTTTTCTATTATTTTTTTAAATTTATAATTAATAAATATTTTTACTCAGATTTAGGGGTAAAAAACTGTATACAGCAACACCGCATTTTCTACTCAAGACTATAAACACCCAAGTTGTTGTTCCATGTAGCACTAACAGCGCCTCTAGTGAACATTTTTCGAAATACTAACTCTTTAAGTGTATTGAAATTATGTTTTCTAGTTCAAAGATGGCGCTCTTTAAAGACGTAAACGTTGCTGTTTTTGTTAATTGATAATATAGTGGTTTAGAACGATGTTGATTAGAAAATATCTGCTCAACTACTCTATGTATGTTTTTCATGTCTAGTTGTACTTATAGAAATTTGTTGTACAAGTTTTTGTTTGTTTTGAGAAAAGTTTAGTGTCGTAATATCATCGTCGAGCATACTTAAAAGCGTGCTTCATCTATACATGACAATTTAAATTTGAATTGATGATTTCATACACTAACAGGGATTTTCAATATAAGATAATTACATACGAGGTAGCCCAGAACAAAGCAAACTAATTTATAATATTAAATATAATAATTAAGTACTGCACTTTTTAATATAAACTGAACAATAGAGAAAAAGTGGGAAATTATTTTATTTTTTGAAATATCTATCGAATAGTTAATAGTTAATCTAATATTATCACCTAGCTCATTCCATGTGAATACAGGGTATTTTAATTAGTTATAGAGATATCTAAATGTGAAAATATATTTTTTAATCAATTATTATCAAAAACATTTTTACAGATAACGTTTACTAACAATAAAAAAAATTTTCTTCTTCGAAAATAAAGTATATCGCCTTAAGACGCCACTGTATAAAAATCAAAACAATACAACTTAACCTAGTAAGTGAAAGTACTTACTGATGAACACAATCAAATTGGATTAAAACGTTTAACTTTTCACATACTGCACATTAATATTAAAAAAAAATAGTATTTAATAAGCGAATATATATAAAGAAACGACATAGAAACATAAAATAATTATTTTATATCAATATCACCATTAACACGACGCTCAATTCTATTTTACTAAAGTAGATACTGTGAAACTTTGTAAAAGAAGATTGTAACGTTGCCGGATTTATCGATATTCTTACAATATATTACTGTTAGAATAATATTGTTTTTTTAAATACTTTGATTTACATTCTGGTGAATTTTGAAGAGAAATTTGGTTGAAAAATGTTTTTTTATTTGTAGAATATAAAACTATCATTATAGGGTATATCAAATATACAATTTTTAGAACTGAAATTTTACGAACCCATAAAACCGGCAAACACGTAAAAATCCGAATTAAATTATAATTTTTGCTTTCATTTGTATCATAAAAATTCATCGTCTAAACTTTTCTCAATTACGTATATTTCAATGGGTAAAAATAATCGCCATTTTATAATGTTGTGATATATACCAATTTTTTTTCGGAAAAATTTGATCTATAAACATAAAATTTCGTAATGTAACTTTTTATACTTTTTTCAAATTGAATAAACATAAAAAGACGCTTTTTAATGAGTGATAAACAAATATTTATATCGTTTATAAGTTAATTCATATTCTATGGATATTGTTGTAAATTTGTAAAAATTTAAATATTAAAAAAATGTCAAATTGCTGTGAGACTTATTAAAATTTAAACCAAAAAGCGTTGTATTTTTCCCCAACAAATAAACTTACTAGTATATGGTACTGTACTTACCATTAAAAAATTAGCTCTATTTTTTGTGCCCCATGAAATGTGCACTACTTCTAACAGAGTTTCAATAAAATATTCATATAAAACACTTCATACGTACATCAAAATAAGTTAGGTTATGTTATCACGTATTAATGTTTGAAATAACACAAATTTTAATACAATAAAAAACAACCACAATGTATAATAGTCTAAAACACTTTTATTTCAACAAATTACACTCTATATTTTCGAAAAATAAACCGAACACTATAAAATAATTCAATTTAAAGTTCTCCGCTATACCAAGCAGGCATCCATCTTTGTTCCTTATATAAATTCCGTCCGACGCTTCTTCTACTCGGTACGCCATCGTTAACTATAAAAAACGCAGGGTCGGTCTCAGTTGAATTCCAATTATTTTCGGAGTTTTTCCAATGATTCACCGATTGTTTTCCACCGGATATTTTTTCTTTAGCAATCGGTGACGGAGTAGAGGATCTTCTATAAACTCGTTTCATTTTATCCGGTGAAAGTTTTATAGTTTCGGTGTTAATTTTTGAATTGCGTCTCGACGTATGGGTTGTATTTTTTTTAGTAGGGGGTTTGAGTGATTTTGGTGTCGAGGGGATATTGGAAGTAGTCGAGGTAGGTGGTTTCGTTGATTTTTGACTGGAATTAGATGAAAAAATTAACGTGAAAGTTGAATTTCTGGAATTTCATGTAAAAATTTATGTTATTTTTGTATAATCGAAGTAATTTTGATCAAGGTTGCTAATTTCATCCCTGTATAATGTAACAAGAATATAAAAAAATTCCCTTGGTTAGTCCTTTGCGAGTGTAGAAAAATTACATAATTTCAAGTTTATAACTTTACCGAAATCTTAGAAAAAAAATGAAAATTTTAGTCACCACTTATAAAGAGTGATATATCGGAAAGGGGTGAGCTGTAGAAATTTTGTTATGGAAAGCACCCATCTTAATTTTACACGAGCTATCATCTCCTGAATTTTGTCGCAAGAATTTAGAAACACCTTGTATTTTGAATATACAGTTAAACATCGTAAATCCGCGGAATATCTAAAATCTAAAATTGATTCGTAATTTTTAGCTTCTGTATTTGACACTAGATGGCGACATCATACATAAAGATAGAATGATTAATAAGTATATAGTACAAGTATTTAATCTTTATATTATTATTTTATAAATGTGTTTTTGTGCAGTATTCGACTCGATTTTATCATATTTTATGGATACGTCTCCCTTCGTTTACATTATTATGTAATGTGATGTGATTTCTCGTTAGCGCAATAGATGGCGCCACCAAAAATGAATTCAAATGTTCGTATGATCTAAAATACGGGAAAATCTAAAATCGGGAACCAATTCTTTCCCAGCGATTCCGAATGTACGATGTTGTACGGTATTGTATATTAGTGTTGATTTATTGGCAGTGAACGTGTTTAGTACAAATTTAGAAAGTATTGAATCCAAAAACATTAAAATTAATACGAATAAAATATAATAATTTTTGTAAAAAAGTGAAAAAATGCCTTTCCCATGAAAAAAAATACGAAATTGGATTATATGAAATTTTTGATAATTTCATCCTGATGCAAAAAATTCGGTAGTTAATTGATGACATGAAAATAATTAACTTATACAACCCTTTGTTTCTGAGTTATAAGCCTTTAAAGTTGCGAAGAACTTATATTTAAGTATATTTTCTAAATTATACATTCGAGCATTATCTTTGTTAAACTCGACAAATTTCTGGTTTAGGAGTTATGTAGATTTTTAGATCGTTGTTTATGTCAAAGAAACCGTTCGCCATAAAGAAACATTCTGAAGAAAATGATCATAAATTGTGATTATTTGTAGAAAACAATTACAGGAGGTATTAAAAACAATCAAATATTTCTAATTGAATCGTCTTACTTATATAAGGAAAAATTGAAATATAGAAAAATTTAATTAGTTATTCTACAACTTATCTAATAAAAACAAAATAAAAACTATAATAAACATTCGAAGTGGCCACCTTGCATTTCTACAAACTTCCGGATTTGTTTGAGCTTGGAGGAGTACCATCTTATGTGATATTCCTCAAAACATTCACAGACACATGTAGTTCATGCATGATGGAGCCTCTCACAACTTCATAAATGTATCATTAATCTTCAATCGCAAATCGTTAATCATTAATCTTCAATCGTCAATCATCAATCTTCAATCATCAATCGACAATCATCGTCAATCGTTAATCATCAATCATTAATCTTCAATCGTCAATCGTCAATCATCAATCGACAATCATCGTCAATCGTTAATCATTAATCATTAATCTTCAATCGTCAATATTCAATCATCAATTGACAATCATCGTCAGTCGTTAATCATTAATCTTCAATCGTCAATATTCAATCATCAATTGACAATAATCGTCAATCGTTAATCATTAATCTTCAATCTTCAATCATCAATTGACAATCATCGTCAATCGTTAATCATCAATCGTCAATCGTCAATAGTCAATCTTCAATCATCAATCGACAATCATCGTCAATCGTCAATAGTCAATCTTCAATCATCAATCGACAATCATCGTCAATCGTTAATCATCAATCGTCAATCGTTAATAGTCAATCTTCAATCGACAATCATCGTCAATCGTTAATCATTAATCATTAATCTTCAATCGTCAATATTCAATCATCAATTGACAATCATCGTCAATCGTTAATCATTAATCTTCAATCGTTAATAGTCAATCTTCAATCATCAATCGACAATCATCGTCAATCGTTAATCATCAATCGTCAATCGTTAATAGTCAATCTTCAATCATCAATCGACAATCATCGTCAATCGTTAATCATCAATCATTAATCTTCAATCGTCAATCTTCAATCATCAATCGACAATCATCGTCAATCGTTAATCATCAATCGTCAATCGTTAATAGTCAATCTTCAATCATCAATCGACAATCATCGTCAATCGTTAATCATCAATCATTAATCTTCAATCGTCAATCGTCAATCATCAATCGACAATCATCGTCAATCGTTAATCATTAATCTTCAATCGTCAATCATCAATCTTCAATCATCAATCGACAATCATCGTCAATCGTTAATCATCAATCATTAATCTTCAATCGTCAATCGTTAATCATCAATCATTAATCTTCAATCGTCAATCGTCAATCATCAATCGACAATCATCGTCAATCGTTAATCATTAATCATTAATCTTCAATCGTCAATCTTCAATCATCAATTGACAATCATCGTCAATCGTTAATCATTAATCTTCAATCATCAATTGACAATCATCGTCAATCGTTAATCATCAATCGTCAATCGTCAATCTTCAATCATCAATCGACAATCATCGTCAATCGTTAATCATCAATCATTAATCTTCAATCGTCAATATTCAATCATCAATCGACAATCATCGTCAATCGTTAATCATTAATCGTTAATCATCAATCATTAATCTTCAATCGTCAATCTTCAATCATCGTCAATCGTCACTCATTAATCTTCAATCGTCAATCTTCAATCATCGTCAATCGTCACTCATTAATCTTCAATCGTCAATCTTCAATCATCAATTGACAATCATCGTCAATCGTTAATCATTAATCTTCAATCGTCAATCGTGAATCTTCAATCATCGATCGACAATCATCGTGAATCGTTAATCATCAATCATTAATCTTCAATCATCAATTGACAATCATCGTCAATCGTCAATCGTCAATCTTCAATCATCAATTGACAATCATCGTCAATCGTTAATCATTAATCTTCAATCATCAATTGACAATCATCGTCAATCGTTAATCATTAATCGTCAATCGTCAATCGTCAATCTTCAATCATCAATTGACAATCATCGTCAATCGTTAATCATTAATCTTCAATCATCAATTGACAATCATCGTCAATCGTTAATCATCAATCGTCAATCGTCAATCGTCAATCTTCAATCATCAATTGACAATCATCGTCAATCGTTAATCATTAATCTTCAATCGTCAATCTTCAATCATCAATTGACAATCATCGTCAATCGTTAATCATCAATCGTCAATCGTGAATCTTCAATCATCGATCGACAATCATCGTGAATCGTTAATCATCAATCATTAATCTTCGATCGTTAATCATTCATTAATAATCATAAATAATCAATCGCCAATCCTCAATTGTCAATCATTAATCTTTTGTAATAGGTGGATTGGTCGGGGTTTGCATTACCACCACGTTTGCCTGAATTAAATACAATGAATTCATTTTTTTTTCTTCAGAACGTCTCTTTACGGCGAACGGTTTCGTTGGCATGTACAACGATCTAAAAATCTACTTCTAAACCATAAATTTTATCGACTTAAACAAATGGTACGTTTTTGTTGAAAAATCGATTGAATATTTCATGTAAAAGTTTTTATTCTATCAAATAGACTACATGGACATCTATCAAAAATTCGCAAAATTCGAATGTATGATTTAGAAAATATACTTAAGTTCTGATTTCGCAACTTTAAACGCCTATAACTCAGAAACGAGTAGTTGTATTAGAATTTGTTATATCGCAACATTATTTTAACGCCCTCTATTCACCCTTCATAGTGCTTTTATGAAATTTTTAATAATTCTTTATTAATCGTATTAAAAAATACTATAATTTTTTTAAAATTTCAATTAAAAAATAGTGATACGGCATCTGATATATTCGTATAAATTCTAACCTCACCTAGTCACTTCATTTCCTGTGCTATCAGCATTTATAGTAATATCAGGTATTTCCAAAATCCTACGTTTTTGTTCGGGTGGAATTTTTTCCCGAATTGAATAATCCCTTATGGCTTTTCTATACTCCGGTTGACATTCGAACCGTTTTACCAAATTATCACCAACTGCTTCTTCAAATAAATTCCCCGACCGTCTCCTTACAAAATCCCTCTTCCCTTTTATATTATGACCGAAAAAATCTCTTTCTGTTGAATCGGATTTCGTTCTATCTGCAAAACCGGAATTATTTCGTCCTTTTTCATATTCAAATATCGATGATTTTGATGATATTTTGATTCTATCATCAGCGGATTTTACTAAATTCGATTGGGATGATGTACGACTTAACGACGAAACGTTTCGTCTACGTTTCGCACCTTCGTCCAAATCGTGGTAACTATAACTAGATCTTAAAAAGGGTATCGAAGGACTAGTTCGACCGAAATTCGTTGATGTGGGGGTTGTATCATCAAACAAACCGGCATTTTTTAAATTATTAGTTGGTAAAATTGGCGCCAGTCTTCTTATATCATTATATTGAATGTACTGATCCCTAAAATGGATAATTGCGTGAAGCAAGTAGTAGAAATATATCAATATATACAATAAAAAGTCTAAAATTACTTTCAAATCCTATTGACCGCGCCAAATATTGAAAAAAAACTCACCTATATTCAGGTATTGAGAAACTATTTCCATCCAAATGTAAATTAGTAGATTTTTTAATCAAATTCGGTTTACTGTTGACCTCGTATCGTTGAAACTTTTCCTGTTTTTCTGTTACGGCGTCCAAATCCCCCTCCAAACGTAAATTAGTAAACTTCCTTATTAAAGTAGGTCTTTCCACGTTATCGAACTTTCTGAATTTATCGGTTGTTTCTGTCTTAGTTTCCATTGTCCCCGTACCTAATTTCAAAGTAGTCGGCGTTCTACATAACTCTGCCCTTTTAGCAAGTAAAAATTCGATAAAATTTTCGGCATGTTCTGTTACGTGGTGGTGATCTCCTTCGATTTTTAAGTTATTTGGACGTTTTAATAAACGACGACGTCCCGATTTGTCAACCGTTGCATTACCGAACGGATGGAATCTATAAAATAGTTAGCACGACAAAAGTTGATTCTGAAATAAATCATTTTCGAGATTTTATTCCAATGGGAGAGGTTACATCCCAAGGAAACCATTAACTAAGGCGTGTACCTTCATATAATAACGGATTTGAATTAAAACAGAGACGGATCTGCATGTTGATACGTAGCGAAACTGTAAGTAACGGCCATAGACAAACAAAACTCAGAAGACTAAGACCGATTACAGAAATTGCAGGAATTTTATAAGCAACACTGCTTTAGAAGAGTTTGAACCGGCAACAATGCATTTTTAAAGATTACCATCTTCAGGAAGTCACAGAAAAACAAAATTCAGAAGATAATCGCCGAGACCGATTACGGAAATAACCAGAAACTTTGAAAGACAATCAATATCGAGCTCTCGTTACGAGAATTTCATAATTGCAGGAATTTGACAAGCGACACTGTTTTAGAGGAGTTTGAACCGGCAACAATGCATTTTTAAAGATTACCATCTTCAGGAAGTCACAGAAAAACAAAATTCAGAAGATAATCGCCGAGACCAATTGCGGAAATAACCAGAAACTTTGAAAGACAATCAATATCGAGCTCTCGTTACGAGAATTTCATAATTGCAGGAATTTGACAAGCGACACTGTTTTAGAAGAGTTTGAACCGGCAACAATGCATTTTTAAAGATTACCATCTTCAGGAAGTCACAGAAAAACAAAATTCAGAAGATAATCGCTGAGACCGATTACGGAAATAACCAGAAACTTTGAAAGACAATCAATATCGAGCTCTCGTTACGAGAATTTCATAATTGCAGGAATTTGACAAGCGACACTGTTTTAGAGGAGTTTGAACCGGCAACAATGCATTTTTAAAGATTACCATCTTCAGGAAGTCACAGAAAAACAAAATTCAGAAGATAATCGCTGAGACCGATTACGGAAATAACCAGAAACTTTGAAAGACAATCAATATCGAGCTCTCGTTACGAGAATTTCATAATTGCAGGAATTTGACAAGCGACACTGTTTTAGAAGAGTTTGAACCGGCAACAATGCATTTTTAAAGATTACCATCTTCAGGAAGTCACAGAAAAACAAAATTCAGAAGATAATCGCTGAGACCGATTACGGAAATAACCAGAAACTTTGAAAGACAATCAATATCGAGCTCTCGTTACGAGAATTTCATAATTGCAGGAATTTGACAAGCGACACTGTTTTAGAGGAGTTTGAACCGGCAACAATGCATTTTTAAAGATTACCATCTTCAGGAAGTCACAGAAAAACAAAATTCAGAAGATAATCGCCGAGACCAATTGCGGAAATAACCAGAAACTTTGAAAGACAATCAATATCGAGCTCTTCATACGAGAATTTCATAATTGCAGGAATTTGACAAGCGACACTGTTTTAGAAGAGTTTGAACCGGCAACAATGCATTTTTAAAGATTACCATCTTCAGGAAGTCACAGAAAAACAAAATTCAGAAGATAATCGCTGAGACCGATTACGGAAATAACCAGAAACTTTGAAAGACAATCAATATCGAGCTCTCGTTACGAGAATTTCATAATTGCAGGAATTTGACAAGCGACACTGTTTTAGAGGAGTTTGAACCGGCAACAATGCATTTTTAAAGATTACCATCTTCAGGAAGTCACAGAAAAACAAAATTCAGAAGATAATCGCCGAGACCGATTACGGAAATAACCAGAAACTTTGAAAGACAATCAACATCGAGCTCTTGATACGAGAATTTCGAAATTGCAGGAATTTGACAAGCGACACTGTTTTAGAAGAGTTTGAACCGGCAACAATGCATTTTTAAATACTACCAACTTTAAGTAGTAAGTTCTGATTTCAGTCGAATCATTGCTATCGCATTGTTAGTAGTGGTATATACAGTTTGTCACCGAAATGTAAACTTGTCAAGAAAACATGTAGATAGTTGAATTTTTTTGAGAAAATAATGTAACATCCACCTAATTCGCCGGATTTTGTCATGTCAAAAATATATCATTTCTCTCGTATGATTATTATTAATGCGTTCTATAATTACCTAAAGATTTTTTGAATCGATGAATTTTTTAATAATTTCTAAATCGATTCGAGCTAATCCAACTCTGAACTCGATTCAATCAGTAGATTGGTTGATTTTCGTGTGAACTTGTTGTAGAATACACCTTTCATCAACTTAAAAGCTAAATATACTCTCCCCATATTAATGAAATCCAAAGATCAATTCGAACGTAATTCAATACAAAATTCAACATATTCACACATTGCAGATTCTTAACGTTGATTTTGAAACGTTTCAAGTGAATTACTAAAAGATTAATTGGAGGTACTAACATCGTTACTTTCTCACATCAAGAGAAAAAAGTGGAGCGTCAAAATTGATTTATTAAAAGAAACTACAAAAGGCATATCGGCATCGGAAAGGCAAGTCCGGGGAAACATGTCAAACTGTCTGCGAAGAGATTCAAATTCTTCTTCAACTGAAAATCGAAGGGCGCGAAGGTGTCAGGTCACATAACCGTACGGACCACTCAACGAATCCTCGTTGTTCGGTGGCCATTTGACCACGTAAATCTTCGAGTTTTTCTACATAATTTTGACCGTCAAAGAAGTCCGGACCCACAAAACCTCCTGCATGGATACTTGCCCACAGACATGCACCAGGCAGGTTTGAATCTTCTTCAATGAAGTCGCGAGGATTCTAGTACACGCAATAGGCTTGTTCCCACTAATAATAAATCGGATGGCTTTGAGTTTCCATTGATTAACCATGATAATTATTAAATAAAAAAAAAAACAACTTTCCTACAAAAATAATAAGAGATTAATAATTGTTTTGGAAAATAAAATCGACAAAATGAGGCGTCCAATCACGTGACATTGAACACCAATCAGAAAAGCCTGACGTCACACCTCGCGAAACACTCTGTTGTAGCTGTCATTTTCGTATAAAGTGACCAGGTTATTTCGATTTTTCAGCAATTATTGTTGAATTAATGGAGTTCGTTTTTAGTTTAATCTTGAAAGACAGGTATAAATTGCCATGGAATCAAGATTTAACAAAGCAAACTACAGTTATTTGTCCAAAATTGACGCAGTTATGTTTGACAAATTTTTTGCATTGAACACATACTTTTGTTCATCGAAAGTCCGCAGTGTTAGAACTTATTTGTAAGTATTATATGAAAAACAAACAAAGTCCTATTTAATTAACAGTTACCAGTCATGGAGTCGCATTTGTCCACTGTGGAATGAAAATACTTAACTGATTTTGAGGTTAGGAAATACAAAGTTTCAATAACCTTAACTTATTATGGTAGATTTTGCAAAATTCATTGTTTTACTATACATTTATAAATGGATACATCAAGTTTCGTTCGATACTTACATCAAAATGACCTTCACAGAAATAATTTGTGGAATTAGTTAATAATTAAAAGCAACTTGCCTCCCTGCCATTTTTAATCACTTTTTTCGTATTCCTTTATAGTTTGGAACGTATATGAATAATTTGTCTGGCGTTTTTATCGTTGTACTTCCACATTGGGACACTATACAGTATTTATAAAACGAGGAATTCATTATTTATTAAAAAATACAATTGACTGTCATAAACAATCACAGCTGTTTCGCGAGGTGTGACGTCATTCAAGACGCCATGACAGTCTTGGCCTTTTTCGCGGTAAATTTCAAATTTATTTCTAAAAACTCAAAATACTAACGAAAAAAACCTATTTTTCTTAAAATAATATATTTTTGGGGTGGAATAGATGCTAAGCTATAGTTTTAAACTAATTTGTCAACTAGCCTAATTAAAAATGGAATGCTGGAACTGCTAATTATCCCGAGTGGATCCGAGTCTGTCAGTGCGGCGAAGCACCATCCTGCATGAAAAGACGGACGTTCGCGAATGCTGGATCGTTGTCTGCCCGCACACGTGCACCAGGCAGGTTTAATTCTTCTTCTAATTGGAAAGACTTGAGGATTCTGGTCTTTCCAATACACGCAGTTATGCCGATTGACCGTACCGTTCAGTTAGAAGATTGCTTAATCAGATCCATAAAAGGAATGCTGTAATTGCGGATCATTTTCACTGTATCTGAGGTACCGCTCCAATCTGCGATCGAAATAATCCTCGTGAAGTACATGGAGGAGACGCGGACGCTCATCTGGATACCTCATGCGTTTCAACAGTTCAATTTCAAGTTCGCGCGCGGCGCGTCGGCAACGGAGCCCGTTTTTAAAAATTTCTGGTAGGTTTTCCACACTGTTGAGTAATTTGGTAGCGGCGAGATTGGGAATTGTTCCTTGAAGTGTGAACTTGGAACTGTACGAAATACGAACAAGTTTCGTTTTAATATTTTTCGACAGCGTTGTCAGACTTATGAGAATTGCCGGAATTATGCCGATTTTTCGAAAGCGTTGCCTGACTTATACCAACCTATGTATGCCTTTGTTTTGTTTTATTAACGTCGAATGTAACGCAATTTATTTTGTATTTAAAAATCCGACAACACGTACAGCAACATTTAAAAATTAGGCGGATGCGGTTTGGCGCGTTCAACAAAAATTATAATCAGTATTAGTGTGTCTGACACACAGATGGCGCTGCCATTGTCGAATCCATTGAGGTACCAACTTTTTAAAGACTCAGCGTAAAATTTCGATTGATCAGTAAAAAGTGATAAGCATTTCTTCGATCGAGTGGGCGAAAAGTTTCGGATTCCAGGCCAAAATAGCGTGCGAGACAATAACACCTAGTGCAACCTGATCCATTTTAGGCACACATTGTGCACGTGTAGACTGTGCACAATACGGAAGGCGAAACACTTTGACACGCGATGGAAAACGGACTGGCGTGAAACAAGTTTCGGAATGAGTGCGAAGGCGAAACTCGTTTCCCGAAACAGTGACAACCTGGTTAACGAAAAATATTTAATGAATTTGTAGAGAATACGCTTTTTGGAAAAAAAAAATAATAGTTCAGCCATAACAACACCGGTTTTCGATCTAATTGATAACGAACGATCACATGTTGAGTTTTAGGTCAATCTGTAGGGATTTAGAACAGTGCAATCATGACAAAAAGGCTTTAATGTTAGTTTTTTCATCCATTTTTGCTAATAACTTCGAAAATAATGAAGATATTGGAATGTTCCTTTGGAATAATTTGTAAACAAACGGAAATATGTACAAAATAAGATATGGAACATCGTAATCGGATTATTATTTTTTGAAAAAAATTAGTAAAAACTGTAAAATTGAGAATTGTTTTTGAAAAAAATCATAATTTCGCTAATCTTTGAGCTCTGGAACTGAAATTTCGAAGAAAAAAATAGTTTCTTATAAGTGCAAAATATGAATATAGTCGAATTATTAATTTACACAGTACCTCGATTTGTAGTTAATTATATTTTGTTTGACAGCTCTATAAATGCTACCATAAATCAGATTATGATTAAAAAAAGTTTAAAGATAAAGATATCAGAAGGTAGTGTGCTTAGAATTATGCATAAACTTTTAACCATGAGAAAGTGTGTGCCGCGTTTACACACAGTCTATCAAAAACGAGTTGATGATTCAGATTCTGTGTTTGGTCATGTTTACACGTCATAAATCAGATTTTTTACGTCGATTTGTGACAATGGATGAAACATGGATCAATCACTTCACTCCGGAATAAAATCGATCCTCATCTGAGTGGACTGCAGCCGGCGAACCACGTCCGAAGCGTCCGAAGGCACAACAAATCGTTATGGCTTCAGTATTTTGGGCACGACTACGATTCCCGTTGCGCCATTTAGTAAATCGAACCAAAATAAGTCGAAAATGAAGAATAAATTTCTTTAATATCACGCTTTGTTTTCGAGATATCGATACTTGAAGTTGGAAAAATTTATTTTTATTCAAACACAATTTTTTTTTTATTCTAACCTAACCTAACCTAACCTAACTTAACCTAGCCTAACCTAACCTAACTTAACCTAAATAAATAACTTTTGAAAGCATTCAGAACGTACTTTTTGATCAAAAGTGGATATTTTTACATTCAATTACTAATTAAATCTTCAAACTACTATTAAATATTTTTTTTATCTTATAAATAATGAAAAACATTGAATTAATCATGTATTTATCGTATGTTAAGTTATATTTATCACAGAGTGATTAATGTTATCAAAAATGGTTCATTTTGCTATAAAAATCTGTTTTTTTCAATATAATTTTGGAGAATCGGGGTAAATAATATAAAAATTAGATAAAAAACTTTTGTTTATTGAATTACAAGATTCATATTGAATTTGAAGTGATAAAATATTCATTTGAAACGAAGTATCGAACGCCATCTGTTCAATAAAGCGAATTTTGAACTAACGTTTGACTTTAACTATAAGTATCGATATCTCGAAAACGAAGCAAGATATTAAAAAATTTCATTCTTCATTTTCGACTTATTTTGGCCCAATTAAGCCAAATGTTAAATCGCGGCGCCAAGGAAATTGTATTCTCCCAGTATTTTGGGATGCTCATGGAATATTGTACATCGAATATCTCCAAAAGAGAAAGACAATCCATAGAGAATACAAAATAGTTGTTGGATCATTTGAAAGCAAAAACCAAAGAAAAACGGCCTAGTATGTCGAAGAAAAAATCACTGTTTCACAAAGACGATGCACCGATTCACAATTCGATGACAAAGATTGTTAAGTTGAACGAATTAGACTTCAAATTGCTTCCTCATCCACCGTATATTCCAGATCTGGCCCCCAGTGAAGACAAATCTTTTACAAGAATGCATCGAGAACTTATTGATGAATAAAATCGATTTTTGGCAAAAAAAATGTGTTTTTTTTAGTTAGTTACACTACTTATTGATTGATGTGTTATTTGTGGTTGAAATTTGATGTTTTAAGCAAAAATCTAGTTATCTAAAATACCTGTTAATAATTTCATTGTTAGAATCGTCATTTTCTATTGCATCAATTTTTTTTGACAAGCGCCTGTCATTGTCAATGGTTTTTTCGTCTATTAATTTCGTAGAATCTTCCGGTTTGAGCACTTCTACGTCAAGTAGACTCTTCTAAAATAAAAAAAAATCTATTTTTCAATCATATATTGAAGGTATACTACCATACCTCATTCCTTTTTATCGACGATCTTAAAATATCGAAGAAATTCTTAAATCTTCTCGTATATTCCGATTTGAGATGTTTAAAAGAACCTTCTTCCACTTTTAAATTATCCTTCAGCCAAGCAAAAGCTGAAAATATTAATTATTCAATCAAGCTATCTAAGAAAACTCAAAATGGCGTCTGTGTGGTAAACATTTGATATTCTCGTATGTACAAGTGTCAACTTTTGATTTATGTTAGACACCAACACTAATGATAATACTTTTTAGACGTTTCCAGGAGGAAATTCCATGCTTCTTTAAGTAATAAATGTTTAAAAATCCATTTCGCAATTAAATTGGAAATAATAAGGTCTAAAATTCAACATATAACTTTAAAAACCACACAATTTGTTTATCCTACGGCGGCCATTGTGTTCACTGATTTTGACAAGCCGTTAGATCCCTAGGTTTTGACACACAGTTTGCAAACCAGTTGATCTTGCAAAAGTTTTGCAATAAAAATAAAACTTTTACGACTCGTAATCATAAATCAGCAGTGAAACGAAATTTTTCAATGTATTCAGATTCAGATGAGAAAGACGTCATTGATTATTATCTCTACCACAGAAAGAATATTGGATCCATCCAAGTCAAAATGTTAACTCTAGACTGTTCGTAGCAGCAAAAGAACTGTCGAAAGTCAACACCTGCAACACAACTGCGACCGCGGATTCATTTTCACGTATTACGGATTGCAAACTAATTTCATTCGAATCGCCTCGTGTGCGGTTCCCAGCTGTTATACGTTGCCGAGGTTGCCAAACCGTTTCAAGATCAACTGGTTTGCAACCTTTGTTTCAAAACAGTTGCATCGTGGGCGGTCAGTTTTAGTGTTGATTTGTCAAACGTCATGTGTCATCTGTCAATAGTAGTAACGCGTACTTACTGTGCTTCTTTTTTCTGTATAGATATAAATCGTCTACTGTGATATTCACGGGAAATGTACGTTTTGAACTTTCGGAGGATTTAGTTTCTTCTGCCACATCACTGGAAATAAGAATTTCAGTTGCACTTGGATCAGAATAATGATAAACAGAAAGAAAAAGTTTCAAACATAAGACGCTCATTTATTTGACCATTTTTAAAGCAATTACAAATCATTGTATGGCTCGAAGCTCTTTCATGATTATATTCACGTGACTTCTCCTTAGTTTCTTTATATTTCACGTAAAAAGTAATATTTAGAACTCAACATTCTGTTTCTTAACAATAATGATATAAACTCGATTTCAATGTAATTTGAGCTGTCTAAATTAATTTCTAAGGTCATATAATGACCGTGTCTATCTTTATCTCAATCTCTTTGAGCATTTACATTGAAAAAATAGGTTGATACATTAATTTCGTTCCTTTGAAGATTTATTTAAGGTCATCTTTGATTAACACATCATACCAGTAGAAAAAAAAAGTATCTTTGTGTTAGGTACTATTAAATTCAAAATTTCTCGTGACCAAAACATTTTTTAATGTTTTTCTCTTTTTATAAGAGAATATAATGAATCCACTTAACAATATTGTACGTTATTATTACAAGTAAAAGCTATTCGAAAAGCCATTTCGCAATAAAACTGGAAATAATAAGGTCTAAAATCCAAAAAATAATTTCAAAAACCACACAAAAGCATTTGTTTATCCTACGGCGGCCATTTTTAAAAAGGGTTTTCAAGGGTTTAGTGCTGATTTGTCAAACATCATGTGTCATCTGTCAATAGTAGTAACCACGTACTTACTGTGATAGTCAATACGATGGTCTCTATTTCAGTTGTGCAATGGGGGATTTACGTAAATTACGAACATTTCATCCATAGTTTATCCGTTCCGAATACGGTAATTTTTTTCTCAAATCATCATTAAATTGACTCAATATCGTATGATTATCCAATTATGAAAGGAAATCAATTATTTTGAACACTGTTCGATCTTTAGTATGTTGTGGTGGATCTACGGTTCGTCCAATCTTACGAAATATTACAAAACGAGTCACTCACGAACTCTATATAAGTTTTCATAACTACCACGTGTATATTTTGACAACCCATTGCATGTGTTTTATTCTAAATTGTTGTTTTTCATATTAAAATTAGCATTTCTGTTCAAGAATTTGAAATTAAAGCTCCAAGTGTAAAATAGGTCACTAGGTCGTCGTAACAATGAGAGACGCCGAAATTGCAGTATCACCCAAAACTCCTATCGATGTTTTTATTTTGTGACTGCATGGTTGTAAATAATACAATGGCAATTAAAAACAATGATAGAATAAAAAAAAACGATCAAAAATTAAAGTTTTCCAGCAAAATTTATCAAAATATGTGATTAAATATAACACTAAAACATTATAAGGATCATAAAAAAAATATTACAATGAATGTGATATAAAATGAGAATAAATAAAAGCCTTTTCAAATATTGTAATAGTAACTCGGGAAAAATTTGAATATATGGCAACTATGTATAGTATAAAATGACTGATGATGCTTTGAGATGCACTAAATACGCAGTTATATCTTTTTATAGTATTAATTTAACTTAAATTGTGATAAAAACGATTTAATTTTATAATAATGAACTCACCCTCGCTTCCTCCTCCCTTTGAAATCTTCTTTTTCTTCGACAGCCATACACTGTCGTGTATTAAAAACACTTTTTACGTTGTTAGTTCGAAAGCACGTGTCGAATTGTTTTCAGTAACCGTCGCTGGAAATCTTTGTAACTGAAGACTGCGAAAACTGGAAATTTTCGATTCTACTGACACACATTTGCGCAAAACGAAAACCTTGAATAATCAACCCCTTAACAAATCGACCCATTTCTTTAATTGAATGAAGGTTATTGTTAAATTAGTGTTACCAAGATGGAGATTTTGATATAATAAAAGTTCGTGTGTATAATTCTAAAATTATACTACGACGAATCGTAATGAATTTCTTTTTTATACGGGGTGTATCTTCTATATAACTGGGCCTAACTGTAGAAGTAAATATAAACATACATAATGAAAAGAATGTAAAAATATGAAAAATAAATATTCCGATTCAAATAGAGAACATCTATTTTGGATAACTTGACTAGGGTAATTAATTTAAGCACTTTTCTAATGTCTTTCAACCTATTATTCATTTTTGTTAGTTTTTTATTAATAAATCGATTTAAATAAGTAGCTAAGTTGACGTTGTAGCAGAAAAAATCAATTCGCCACGTTTTAGAACAAATAAATGTTGTCATTATCATTTCCCCTACACAAGATAATCACAAAACACGAAAAATAAACATATAACACTTTTTTTAAAACGAATTTTTTTCAAAAACTAAATGTAAACAAAATATAACATCGCGGACATAACCTAGAAATACAAAATCAACATTTTCGTTGAAAGATTATCATACATACACATGTACATATGTGTATAAAGTGTTGCTGACATTTAGGGACGTTACCTTTAAAATTACATTACAAATTAATAACATTTTTTAATTACCTATTAATTAAAGCTAATTTTATTAGTTTGATAATATCGTATTTAAATTTTGATTAAACATAAGTGTGTGTTTTGTAGTAGGCGTTACCTTTCCAATTTATAACTGAACATAAATATAAATATGGAATCATGTGCTATCGACATTTAAGGGTAGCGCGTTCTCGATTTGGCATTTTTTTGATAAAATATTGCATTTTACGATTTTGAATTTGTAAAATAATGTCATATATCGACAATAAATAGGTTTTGCTTTGATTTAACATAAATATAGTAACTTTATAATGTATGGTTGGTAGTTTATTGGCGTTACCCTTCCAAATTTTTAATGAACTTGAAATATATGAATACTGTATAATGATTGGTTGACATTTAGGGGTAACGCGCTACTAATTTTAAATACGATATCTGTATTATGTCGGTCACATTTAAGGGTAACCCTATGTCATATATAGTAACTGTATAAAATATAAATGAATATAATAACTGTGTAACGTGTTATCAACATTTAGGGGTGAAGCATTTTCAATTTTAAATTGGGCTTGGAAATATATATATGAATATGGTAACTGTATGTATCATGTGTCGTTGAAATTCAAGGGTAACGCAATTCCATATATTAATTTCTGGACAGCTTCGAAATTATAAATATGGTAACTGTATCATGTGTTATCAGTTAGAGGCTTTTTAATTTTGAGCTTTTGAAATATATGAATATGGTAACCGTATCATGTGTTTAAATTTAAGGGTAACGCAATTTTATACATTAATTTTTTGGATAAAATTTTGAGAATATGAATACAGTAACTGTATCAAGTTGTGCCGTTGAAATTTGGTAACGTATTTCCTTCATACGCATTCAATTTTTTGGGCGGAATATAAAAGAAATTCACACATATAGTAACTGTATCATGTGTTATCAACATTTAGTAGTAACGCAATTTCAATTTGAGCTTTGAAATATATGAATATGGTAATCGTATCATATGTCGTTGAAATTTAATGCATTTTCATTTCTCAATTTATAATAATTTTTTGGTACACGCCAGTCTTTTTAATCGAATCTAACGATATGCGTTCAACAGTTAGGAATAAGAAGGAAGGGAAATTATTTTTTTATGAATGAAACTCCGTTTTTCCTAATGTGATTTATTTCAGTTAAACATTACAAACTTGTAAATATCATCGGGGTATCACATTTCGACATTTCAATACCAACACGGAAAGAAAGACAGTTCGAATTTTTCCAAAAAAAAAACATTTTTTAAATAAATTCGACCCTATTGCTGTAAAATTGGAATGTAAAAGTTTTCAAAAAAAAATGTATACGTGTAAAAAAAATCATTTGTTTACTTCTGAATTAAATTTCCGAAAAATCTTCGAACATAGTAGTTACAGATTATCCTACCAACCGTGTCAATTTCAGAAGTAAACAAATTTCGAACTTACAAATATTGGCTAAGATACAATGCGATTAAATAATAAAAACTAATTGTCAACCGATTTAGTGCCGATAATAAAATAAGCACCTTGTACATAAATATAATCTGCAGGAACGTTTCGATATATCTAATAAACATCTTCAGATTAAATAGTTCAACGAATTAAGTACCTAGTAGCTGCCTCTAATATCTTTCTTTCATTAATTTATTAAATAATATACAGAGTGATCAATATATGAATTAAATGATGATTTATTATAAACGAATACCGAATAGTAGGAAATTTTATTTCACGATCCTCTAATATAGATTTTGTTTAATTGAGAGACACCAAACAAGCTGATCGCGTTTCTTTTCCATTTTTTATACAACTTCCTACATAATTTTCAAATTTAATTGAAAATTGTCAAGTCACGTAACCAAACGTACATTTTTATGCTATGAAATTTATTATATTGTACAAAAAGTAGAAGAAATAATCTATTTTGTTAATAACTACTTTTAGACGTCCCCTAGTATCATTACTTTGCTGTAACAAAGTTTCGCAAACCCCAAATTTGTTAATCGGGTTGATATTAAATTTTAGTAACGGACTAAGGGGTAAAAACTAGATATTTTCGGTTATTTTTTAATGGAAACTTTAAAAAAATTGTACAGAAATAATTAATTATTTTTCCGAATACTCTGGTATCACTAATTTGCCGTAACCATGTTTCGAAGACCCCAAATTTGTTAATCGGGTTGATATTAAGGAGTAGAAAAATGTATACTTTTGTTTTGTTATAAATCGAATTATTTTTGGGGAGGAAATGTTTCACATACAACTACAAATTTCATAGCATTTTAATAAGAAAAAATCGCTTTTCTCTTAAGTTTATGTCTCATGGGAAAATGTTCTCGAAATGTACCACCATATTTTTCCTACAAATAAACAGACCTCAAAATGAATATTTTCTATCAAAATATTTGCAAAACAAAAATTTTCCCACTATTAAAATAAAAAAATGAACGAATTACAGGAAGGTTTCGTTGAAAAAAAATGTTATAAGAATTAAAAAAGAAACTACTATAATAATTGGAAAATCAACATATTTTCCACAGAATTATAATTCAATGCCACTTAAGGGCATATAGACCTTAAATAATTGTTTCTCAACAATTAAAAGGAAAACTACGGGGGGCAATAGGAACCTAAAGTTCCAAAAGAACAATTTATGAAAATTGTAAAAAAGTCCATCTATTGAGATAAAGGGGCAGTTTAAAGGAAAAAAGCTCTGAAGAAATGCCATCTAAAGGCATATAGACCTCGAATCGTTATCGAAAAATGCGAAAAAAATTTTTTTGTTACAATTGAAAAAGAAATTAATTGGTGAGGGGAAAATTGGAACGAAAAAGTATGAAAAAATTCAAATTTCCTATAAAAATATCATCTGGGGGACATAGAAGTCGAAATTATTGTTTTTAGCAATCATAAATGGAAATTGAGAAGCTACGGGGGATAATTGAAAAGATAATCATCACGTTTTCCATAGGAATATGATCTGAAGGTCAAACAGACATCGAAATATTCGTTTTTTTTTTCAAGATTTTCGAGGAAGTGACTGTATTAACAAGTTATTGCCGTCGTTCTGTCATCCGTCAATCAAATGTTGAGTTCTAGTTTGGTTTTCAAGTACCCTGTACCTAATTAATAAATTTCAACGTATCCTTATAAATATTTTAATTTTTTTATGAATCAATTGTACTATTTTTCTATAAATTCATATCTAAACATTTTTTTTTCCATATTAAACAGACTCTGATATAAAGTTTTTTAAATTCTATTTTGTAAACATCGAAATTTCTAACAAAAAATCATGCAAATATGTGGAATTGTTAAGAAAAGAATGATTCAAAGAAAAATAATGTACGAGATGTGATAAAAAAGTAGAAAAATATTGAAATTAATCGAATTGAATTAATATTTTTAACTTTTTTATCGCTTCTCGTATATAACCTTTTTTTGATTTGAACCTTTTATGATTTTTTGTATTTCTATTTCGCAAAGTAGTAATTTTTCACAAAAATAATTGTATAGATTGGGAAAAATTAAATTAATTATACGAGGAGCATTAAAAATGTTGAAAAATTGATTTAATTCAATCGTTGTATGAGAAAATACGTTTTTAAACTTTTCTATCGCTACTCGTATATTCAAGCAAATATTTTTTGTTTGATGTTTTTAATGTAAAAGATTACAAAAATCATATTATATATGTACGAAGTGCGATAAAAAAAGTTGAATAATGAATTTTCAAATCAAGCCGATTATTCAACATTTTTAATGCTCCTCGTATAAACAAATTCAATTTTTTGTTTTCGATATATACAATTTTCAGTAAAAAATTTCTACTCGTCTAAATTTATCGAAAAAACAACTAATTCGTTAATTGAAACTGATCTAATTCGATAAATTTTTGAGCTTTTTATCGCACCTCGTATATTCGTTTGAATATATTCAAAAATTCTCATATTTTCGAATTAGAAATAAAGAAATTGAAGTTCGATCGAAACAAAAAAAAATGTAATGATTTATACGAGGAACGATAAAAAGGTTGAATAATCGATTTGATTGAATTCTTGAAAATTTATTATTCAACTTTTTTATCGCTCCTCGTATAATTCATTACATTTTTTTGTTTCGATCAAGTTTCATCATTTCTAATTCGAAAATATCGAAATTTCTGAATAAAAATTGTTTATATCGAAAAAATTTTAAAACGAATATACGAGGTGCGTTAAAAAATTCAAAAATTTATCGAATTAGATCAATTTCTATTAACGAATTATTTTTTTACATGAAATTAGACCAGTAAAATTTTCTACTAAAAATTAAATTAATTATACGAGGAACATTAAAAATGTTTAAAAAATTGCTTTTACTCAATCGATATCTGAGAAAATACGTTTTTTAACTTTTCTGTTGCTCCTCGTATATTCATTTGAATAAATTTTTGATATAAACAATTTTATATCTAAAAATTTCCATATGAGGGAATTAGAAATAAATTAAATTATGAAAATCAATCGAAACAAAAACATTTAATGAATTATACGAGGAGCCATAAAAAAATTGAGTAACGAATTTAATCCAATTAAGTCGATTATTCAACTTTTTTATCGTTCCTCGTATAATTCATCACAATTTTTCTGTTAGGATCGAATTTAATCATTTTTTTCAATTTCTATGGAAATATGGAAATTTTTGAATAAAAATTATTTCAATCGAAAAATTTCCTGAAGAAATATACGAGGTGCGATAGAAAAGTTGAAAAATTTATCAAATTAGATCAATTTTTATTAACAAATTATTTTATTTCCAATAAAATTAGAAGATTTTCCTAAATTTGAACAAAAATCATTTTTGGATTTAAAATTTAAATCAAAAACAATTCAAACAAATTTTTTAAAAACATTTTCGTTACTACATCGAAATATTAATTGATTTCAGAGAAAAAAATAAATTTATCAACAATTTCAATGAATCTAGTTATTTTTTTTAAGGTTTTCAACACCCCTGTATATTTAATACAATTTTTTATTAAAAAAATTTTTTAGACATAATACTTTGAACATTTTCAAATTCCCAAAATAGGGATGAAAAAAATAATAAAAACACGAAGAAAAAAATAGTATACGGGGATAAAAAAATCGATACACTCCACTAATTTTTTTCAAAAATTAAAACGAAAATAATAAAATCGTCACGAAAAAATCACCCGAAACATTTCTATTTAAATTTTATCTCCAAAAATAAAAAAAATATAACAAACAAAAACGAAAATTAATCATACGATGAATGACATATATAAAATGAAACCAAAGAATTTATAAGACGCAATGACAGTTTGAAATTGATACAATTTCATATTTTTTTTGGGAAGGGGAGGGACACTTTCCAAATAGTACGAGTCGTTCTAAAAAATACTGTTTTGTACCTTAACGAATCTACAAACAAAATAATCAAAACTACATTTCACCATTTCGATAAATAATTAATTAAACCAAAAAAAAAAACAAATTCGAAAATTATTTTTTGATGCGTCTTATCAATTTTCGAAACGACGCCGTCCATTTCGTCCTAGTCAACTTGGCGCAATCGGATTCGTTCAAAGTTGAATTATGACAAAATTTATTTTCTTTAGGCGTCGTCGTGTTACTTTTATAATCGGCGCATATGTCGGAAGAAAACCCAGAGTCGCTACCGAATCCTGAAAATTCCAAATAAAAAACAAAAAAAAATCGTCCCCTTCCGATATACGTCATTCAACTCACTTCTAAAGCTGCCGCAATTGCCTCGAGCGGTTTCGTCGTCCTTATCCCGTACGTAACTAGAAGTGTCCGAAACGTCGTCCATATACGATATGGACAATTCGGCGAAGGGGACCGTCAACGACGAACAATCGCTTTGGATGGGTCCGTCCACGTGGCAGAACCACTCCGATAGGCTTTCGCCTTCCGAATGGATCGGCGATGGGGGCGGTTTGATCATGTTGCGCATTTCGAGGAAAGGCGTTTGGAGGCAGCCGAATAATTTACGACTTACAATAAAAAAAAATAATTATTCGTGCGAAATTTTATCGTTTCGGGAGATTATTAGGTGGGGGGGGGGGGGACGTGGATTTTTTAAGAAATTTTTGAAATAAAACGAATTTCTAATACTTCCATTAGAAGATTGTTTGGGGAGAGGTTTTGAGATATCTTTTTGTGAGGTTAATTGGGGGGTAATGGGAATGGTTTTTAGAAATTTTGGGAGGTACACTTTTTATTAAGCTGTTGGAGGGTAACAGACATGTTTTTGAGAAAGTATTTGAGTTAAACGTGTTTCCAGGTTTAACAGTTCTGAGGTTATTTGGGGGGTAATGGACATGTTTTTGAGAAAGTTTAGTGGGCTTTTCAAAGTGGAAACAGTTATTGGGGAGGGGGGGGGGGGTAACAAACATTTTTTTGAGAAAGTATTGGAGTTAAACATGTTTCCAAGTTAAAAACTTGCGAGGTTTAAGGGACTTTTCAAAGTGGAAACTGTTTAGAACGTTATTTGGGGGGTAACAGACATGTGTTGAGGAAATTTTGGGGATATACATTGTTTTTAAGATGATAACTTTTTATGGGAGTAGTCGTTTTAATAAATTTTTGGGATTTAACGGCGTTTCCAAGGTAAAAACTATATGTGCGGTTATAAAGGGGATGTTAGACACATATTATGGGGTAAAAGGTTTCTCCAATACAAAAACTTTTGATAGACGAACGACTTTGGAACAATTTTTAGAATGTGTTAGGAGTTACTTTGATAAAAAAAACAATACGATTTTGAAAATATGTATTTTGGAAATATTTATTATGTAAAACAAGTTTTTTAAGGTAATTGGTGAATATACATATTTTGAAAAAAGTTTGTGAGGTAAAAATTTTCAAAAGTACAAGTTTTGGGAGGTAACTTGATAACAAAATAGACACGATTTCGAAAAAATTTCAGGGAGAAAGTATTTTCACAATTTTAGATGTATTACACTTTTTGGGGTGAAATTATGGGATATAACTTTTTTAAAGCAGTTTTTGGAATGTTTTGAGGGGTAACTTGATGAATATTTCAGGGAGTTGATGTATTTGGGAAATATTTGTATGTATAACAATTTTTTTTAAATTAATTAGGGATTATACACATTTTATAAAAAGTTTGTGGGGTAAACATATTCAAAAGTACAAGTTTTGGGAGGTAACCCTTTTCAAAGATTTTAATTTTCTGCTACAATTTTTTGGGTTAACTGAGGGGAAATGGGCTCATTTTTAAAAATTTTCTGGGGGTAACGGGATTTTTTCAATAAAAACATTCTTTAGTTATTTAGGAAAAAAACAGATAACATTTATAAGTTTTCAGGGGTAACTGCCTCTTACAAAATTATACATTTAGGGGGTAACTTGATGAAAATATTTTGGCGAAAAAATAGTGGAAAGCACAAAATTTTCGTTAAAATTCGAATAAAACCTGTGATTGAAAAGAAAATTAACATTTTGGGGGGTACCTTTGAGATAAATAAGAGAAATTTAATTTACAATATTATTTTTCACTAAGAAAAAAATGCTGAAATCGATTGAAATACAAAATAATCAAACTTACTCGTATTTTCGATGATTCGGCGACATTTTTCGATAAGTCGATTTAGTGTAAGCACAAACCGAACACTTTTTCAAACGACAAGTCGCCAAATGTTGTACGGCCTTTTGGAATTGCGACGCCAAAGCGCCGTTCGAATGTTCCATCAATTTAAAATCCTCAACCTAAGATAAATAATTTTTTCTTAACGTATCGGTAAACAATTCGACCCGACCTCGTAATATAGAGAGTTACATATTAAACGGTGAACTATTCAGGTTATTACACACCTGATTCGGTTTTTAATTGCGCGTTTTTTCGACTTTCGAGACAATTAAAATTCCGAATAGGAATGGAAAAATATATATATTTATATATATACCGAGTGTTATTTATTACATTTTCATTACCAAAATAGATTAATTGGAAAACGAACCGATCTAGGCAAGTAGGTAACTGTTTTATAATTAAAAAAAAAAAGAAATTATTTGAAAATGTGCAATTATTTGATTAGTTTTCTTCACAAACTGCTATAGGATAAGAAAAATATTAAGTAGCCACTCCCTTTTTTACTAATAAGGTTGTTTTTTAATATTTTTGACCTTAAACTTGAAAAAATTTATATTCTAAACACTTTTGAATAGATTTGAATCAATTTTATAAATATTTTTGGTACCAGGACCCAAGTAGTTTCAAAAATATTAATTTCCACCAAAGGGGGACAATAAAAAGACTCTGGGGGGCAAATTGTTGCTTTATAGTGAATGTCCTATCAACTCACTTAATGGTTTGGTAAAAAATTTAAAATATTTAGCAAATTTTTCGAAAACTTGAAAATTATTCGATGTTACAAACCAAATTCTTCTATGTGCTCCCCTTTTATGATATATTTCATCCATTTTGAAGGTTTTTCTTATATATTTTTGACATAATAATTAAAAAACTGGTCACAAGATGTGCTAGAGAGCACAAGAAACGTCAGAAAAAGAAGTAGAATGAGACTTTAGCATCAAGAAGAGTTTTAAATATACCAAAAAGCAAAATAAACCACAGTAAAGGAAATAGAACGATAGATAGACCTTAAAATGGACCTAAAACTTTCTATAAAAAAAAAATCAAAAGAAGAAGTAGAATGACATATAAAAATTAAAATGGGCCGAAAGTGTTGGAAACATATAGAAACCTCATAAGAAAAAATGTATAAGCCTCAAGATGAGGCAAAAAAGTGCAAAAAACCTAAAGAAACTTTAAAAAAGAAAGCAAACCCTTTATGAGCTTGAAGTATGGTCAAAAGGGTGCTGGAAAGAAAAGGAAATCACCAGAAAAGAAGTAGAATTATACATAAAACTCAAAATGGACCTGGAATGGGTTAAAATCTAAAGAAACATCAAAAAAAAAAGAAAGAAAACGATATATGAGCCTCAAGATTGGGCAAAAAAGTACTGAATACCTAAAAAAAACCTCCATAAAAAAGGAAAACGATATAATAGCCTGAAGAATGTACGAAAAAAGTGCTGGAAAGAAGAAATCACCAGAAAATAAGTAGAAAAGACATCAGTCTCAAAATGGTCCAAACAGTGCTATAAAGCAAAAAAAATCACAGGAAAAGAAACAAAATGAAATATGAACCTTAAGATGATCCAAAAATGTGCCAGAAACCTAATGAAACCTCGTAAAAAAAGTAGAATGATTGATAAATCTCAAGATGGTCCAAAAATGTAGCAATGAGCAAAATAAATCACAGAAAAAAAAATAATATTATATATCAACCCCAAGTTGATTCAAAAAATTTGCTCAACACTAAAAAATACCTCAAAAAAAGAAGTAGAATGACACAAAAACCTCAAAATGGTTCAAAAATGTGTTAGAAGCCTCGAAAGGAGAAGTGAAATGAGACATAAACCTTAAAATCATTCAAAAATGTACTAGAAACCTAGGAAAAAGAAATAGAATGATTGATAAACCTCAAAATGTGTTAGAAGCCTCGAAAGGAGAAGTGGAATGAAACATAAACCTTAAAATCATTCAAAAATGTACTAGAAACCTAGGAAAAAGAAATAGAATGATTGATAAACCTCAAAATGTGTTAGAAGCCTCGAAAGGAGAAGTGGAATGAGACATAAACCTTAAAATTATTCAAAAATGTACTAGAAACCTAGGAAAAAGAAATAGAATGATTGATAAACCTCAAAATGTGTTAGAAGCCTCGAAAGGAGAAGTGGAATGAGACATAAACCTTAAAATCATTCAAAAATGTACTAGAAACCTAGGAAAAAGAAATAGAATGATTGATAAACCTCAAAATGTGTTAGAAGCCTCGAAAGGAGAAGTGGAATGAGACATAAACCTTAAAATTATTCAAAAATGTACTAGAAACGTAGGAAAAAGAAATAAAATGATTGATAAACCTCAAAATGGTCCAAAATTGTACTAGAAACCTAGGAAAAAGAAATAAAATGATTGATAAACCTCAAAATGGTCCGAAAATGTGTTAGAAGCCTCGAAAGGAGAAGTGGAATGAGACATAAACCTTAAAATTATTCAAAAATGTACTAGAAACCTAGGAAAAAGAAATAAAATGATTGATAAACCTCAAAATGTGTTAGAAGCCTCGAAAGGAGAAGTGGAATGAGACATAAACCTTAAAATCATTCAAAAATGTACTAGAAACCTAGGAAAAAGAAATAGAATGATTGATAAACCTCAAAATGTGTTAGAAGCCTCGAAAGGAGAAGTGGAATGAGACATAAACCTTAAAATTATTCAAAAATGTACTAAAAACGTAGGAAAAAGAAATAAAATGATTGATAAACCTCAAAATGGTCCGAAAATGTACTAGAAACCTAGGAAAAAGAAATAAAATGATTGATAAACCTCAAAATGGTCCGAAAATGTGTTAGAAGCCTCGAAAGGAGAAGTGGAATGAGACATAAACCTTAAAATTATTCAAAAATGTACTAGAAACCTAGGAAAAAGAAATAAAATGATTGATAAACCTCAAAATGGTCCGAAATTGTACTAGAAACCTAGGAAAAAGAAATAAAATGATTGATAAACCTCAAAATGGTCCGAAAATGTGTTAGAAGCCTCGAAAGGAGAAGTGGAATGAGACATAAACCTTAAAATTATTCAAAAATGTACTAGAAACCTAGGAAAAAGAAATAAAATGATTGATAAACCTCAAAATGTGTTAGAAGCCTCGAAAGGAGAAGTGGAATGAGACATAAACCTTAAAATCATTCAAAAATGTACTAGAAACCTAGGAAAAAGAAATAGAATGATTGATAAACCTCAAAATGTGTTAGAAGCCTCGAAAGGAGAAGTGGAATGAGACATAAACCTTAAAATTATTCAAAAATGTACTAGAAACGTAGGAAAAAGAAATAAAATGATTGATAAACCTCAAAATGGTCCGAAAATGTACTAGAAACCTAGGAAAAAGAAATAAAATGATTGATAAACCTCAAAATGGTCCGAAATTGTACTAGAAACCTAGGAAAAAGAAATAAAATGATTGATAAACCTCAAAATGGTCCGAAAATGTGTTAGAAGCCTCGAAAGGAGAAGTGGAATGAGACATAAACCTTAAAATTATTCAAAAATGTACTAGAAACCTAGGAAAAAGAAATAAAATGATTGATAAACCTCAAAATGTGTTAGAAGCCTCGAAAGGAGAAGTGGAATGAGACATAAACCTTAAAATCATTCAAAAATGTACTAGAAACCTAGGAAAAAGAAATAGAATGATTGATAAACCTCAAAATGTGTTAGAAGCCTCGAAAGGAGAAGTGGAATGAGACATAAACCTTAAAATTATTCAAAAATGTACTAGAAACGTAGGAAAAAGAAATAAAATGATTGATAAACCTCAAAATGGTCCGAAAATGTACTAGAAACCTAGGAAAAAGAAATAAAATGATTGATAAACCTCAAAATGGTCCGAAAATGTGTTAGAAGCCTCGAAAGGAGAAGTGGAATGAGACATAAACCTTAAAATTATTCAAAAATGTACTAGAAACCTAGGAAAAAGAAATAGAATGATTGATAAACCTCAAAATGTGTTAGAAGCCTCGAAAGGAGAAGTGGAATGAGACATAAACCTTAAAATTATTCAAAAATGTACTAGAAACGTAGGAAAAAGAAATAAAATGATTGATAAACCTCAAAATGGTCCGAAAATGTACTAGAAACCTAGGAAAAAGAAATAAAATGATTGATAAACCTCAAAATGGTCCGAAAATGTGTTAGAAGCCTCGAAAGGAGAAGTGGAATGAGACATAAACCTTAAAATCATTCAAAAATGTACTAGAAACCTAGGAAAAAGAAATAGAATGATTGATAAACCTCAAAATGTGTTAGAAGCCTCGAAAGGAGAAGTGGAATGAGACATAAACCTTAAAATTATTCAAAAATGTACTAGAAACGTAGGAAAAAGAAATAAAATGATTGATAAACCTCAAAATGGTCCGAAAATGTACTAGAAACCTAGGAAAAAGAAATAAAATGATTGATAAACCTCAAAATGGTCCGAAAATGTGTTAGAAGCCTCGAAAGGAGAAGTGGAATGAGACATAAACCTTAAAATCATTCAAAAATGTACTAGAAACCTAGGAAAAAGAAATAGAATGATTGATAAACCTCAAAATGTGTTAGAAGCCTCGAAAGGAGAAGTGGAATGAGACATAAACCTTAAAATTATTCAAAAATGTACTAGAAACGTAGGAAAAAGAAATAAAATGATTGATAAACCTCAAAATGGTCCGAAATTGTACTAGAAACCTAGGAAAAAGAAATAAAATGATTGATAAACCTCAAAATGGTCCGAAAATGTGTTAGAAGCCTCGAAAGGAGAAGTGGAATGAGACATAAACCTTAAAATTATTCAAAAATGTACTAGAAACCTAGGAAAAAAAAATAAAATGATTGATAAACCTCAAAATGTGTTAGAAGCCTCGAAAGGAGAAGTGGAATGAGACATAAACCTTAAAATCATTCAAAAATGTACTAGAAACCTAGGAAAAAGAAATAGAATGATTGATAAACCTCAAAATGTGTTAGAAGCCTCGAAAGGAGAAGTGGAATGAGACATAAACCTTAAAATTATTCAAAAATGTACTAGAAACGTAGGAAAAAGAAATAAAATGATTGATAAACCTCAAAATGGTCCGAAAATGTACTAGAAACCTAGGAAAAAGAAATAAAATGATTGATAAACCTCAAAATGGTCCGAAAATGTGTTAGAAGCCTCGAAAGGAGAAGTGGAATGAGACATAAACCTTAAAATTATTCAAAAATGTACTAGAAACCTAGGAAAAAGAAATAGAATGATTGATAAACCTCAAAATGTGTTAGAAGCCTCGAAAGGAGAAGTGGAATGAGACATAAACCTTAAAATCATTCAAAAATGTACTAGAAACCTAGGAAAAAGAAATAGAATTATTGATAAACCTCAAAATGTGTTAGAAGCCTCGAAAGGAGAAGTGGAATGAGACATAAACCTTAAAATTATTCAAAAATGTACTAGAAACCTAGGAAAAAGAAATAAAATGATTGATAAACCTCAAAATGGTCCGAAATTGTACTAGAAACCTAGGAAAAAGAAATAAAATGATTGATAAACCTCAAAATGGTCCGAAAATGTGTTAGAAGCCTCGAAAGGAGAAGTGGAATGAGACATAAACCTTAAAATTATTCAAAAATGTACTAGAAACCTAGGAAAAAGAAATAAAATGATTGATAAACCTCAAAATGTGTTAGAAGCCTCGAAAGGAGAAGTGGAATGAGACATAAACCTTAAAATCATTCAAAAATGTACTAGAAACCTAGGAAAAAGAAATAGAATGATTGATAAACCTCAAAATGTGTTAGAAGCCTCGAAAGGAGAAGTGGAATGAGACATAAACCTTAAAATTATTCAAAAATGTACTAGAAACGTAGGAAAAAGAAATAAAATGATTGATAAACCTCAAAATGGTCCGAAAATGTACTAGAAACCTAGGAAAAAGAAATAAAATGATTGATAAACCTCAAAATGGTCCGAAAATGTGTTAGAAACCTCGAAAGGAGAAGTGGAATGAGACATAAACCTTAAAATCATTCAAAAATGTACTAGAAACCTAGGAAAAAGAAATAAAATGATTGATAAACCTCAAAATGGTCCGAAAATGTGTTAGAAACCTCGAAAGGAGAAGTGGAATGAGACATAAACCTTAAAATCATTCAAAAATGTACTAGAAACCTAGGAAAAAGAAATAAAATGATTGATAAACCTCAAAATGGTCCGAAAATGTGTTAGAAACCTCGAAAGGAGAAGTGGAATGAGACATAAACCTTAAAATCATTCAAAAATGTACTAGAAACCTAGGAAAAAGAAATAGAATGATTGATAAACCTCAAGATGGTCGAAAAATATGCCAAAACGCAAAATAAATCTTAGCAAAAGATATAAAATGATATATCAACCAAATCAATCCAAAAATGTGCCTGAAACCAAAAGGATCCTTAGAAAAAGAAGTAGAATGATGCATTAGCTTTAAAATGGGCCAAGAATTAAATATTAACTGAAATAAAATAAAAGAAAAGTAGAAGAAAGCGAATTAAAGATAAATTCAAGTCATTTAGTAAACTTAAGCAAAGTTAAAACGACATTATCAACAAAAATATGTAACATTAAACAAGTCCCCACAATGATGTGTACAAAATTATTATTCTGGTCATAATAATAATGTAGCAATTCAATTATTCACAGTTCGTGTATGTACGAAATTAAAATAACATCAACATACCTGTTTTTCCATGCAACATAAATCATCGTTCGAATGCCTGCCTTGAATTAAAAATTTTCCCACGCCTTTGCGTTCCGCTTCTAACGCTTCCTTCAATTGATCGTTCTGTATAATTAAAGCAAAAAAAATGCGATTTTCATACGGATTTTATCGATATAAATGACGAAATCTCTTTTCATTAAAAAAGAAAAGAAAAAACCAAGGGACAACGAACTTTGATATATTAATTTTGGAAGTCGTGAAAACAAATATAAAATCGAGTTATACATTTAAATGATGTCACATTCATTAATATTCATCAACATATGTTACCAAATGTTAATTTTATTTGTTTAAAAAAAAAGGAGAAAAGAAAACTGCAAGGAATCGAAAGTAAATATAAATCAAAAAGGAAATTTGGCTTGTGAATAAATTAAAAATATTATTAAAACAGCATACAACAGAGAAATCTAAAAATTATTACACTAACCTCTCTTTCCAACGAATCTTTTTCGTTTTTAATCCTAGTCATATGAGTTACTACTTCTTGTCGAGCTCTTTCCAATTTCCTCCTATTGTATTCGGATTCTTTCGCTTGTTCTTGAAGCTAGAGGAATAATTAATGAAAATATACAAAAAAAGAAATGGTTTAAAGTGACTTACTATTTTCAGAGCTTTATCCCTCTCCTTTTCGATGATTTCTTTTTGTTCTTCGCATTTTTCTTTTTCCGCTCGAATCTAACAATAATGATTAAGACATTTTTAAATCGAATAAATTTATATTAAAAAAAAAAACGATAACGTTACTCCAAATAGTAAAATGCTTTTTAATCATTTAAAAAACAATCATGGTAAATATAAACAATTGTGGTAGTTGTTATTAATTACACGGCCTGTGCAATGGAATAGGAGAAGTACAGGACGATTTTCAACGCCATCTCTGTTACTGGCTCACATCTAAAAGCTTCCTTTTTGGTGTTTTATTTTTGAATGCTTGTCAATCTGGATTCTGAAACTAAGTTGCAATCATGTATCGAGAAACAACCTAAGATTATTGAATGAACAACAACGTCCATCTTGCAAAGGTGTTTGATATTGTTTGTTTATTAGCTATTTGCATTTTTGTACATTTAAGTAATTATTTGTTGCGAATTGTGTTGTCGTGTTTACTTACTCAATATGAGTAAACGAGTAAAGGCCTAACCAGGATGCACGAATAAGTAAGCGAAAAGGTGAGAGTAATATTTACTATTTATCACCATAAAAATAATTAAATTGAAATCAAGTTCATATCTAAAATGATTTTATCGTTATTTTACTTTTTTATAGACATTCCATTCCTACGAATGAAGACGTTTGCAGAATTTGGTTGCATAGAATGAATAACCCCAAGTTAATGCTTGCAGATACAGTATTATCATCACATAGAATATTTGAACCAATTTGTAGAAACCCCAATGGCAGGTTAAGAAAACTTTCACTGCCAACTCTACATGTACCTGGTAAGTACTTATATTTACTGTGACAATAAACCTCTTATGAAGCATAGTGAAAAGTTATGCAGAGGAAAAGAATTGCTATTCCCTCCAATAGTCAATGTCCCTATTTATAAACCATTCAATAGAAGCTCAAAATATACAGGATTAGATCTTATCACTTTTTATGTGGCAGGTTCAGTAGCGAAGAAATTATTTAAAACTCTCAAATGCCACTTGTGCAAAGTAAATTCATTACTGTTTTATGTGCACCTTCAGCAAAATTCTGTGATATTTTAAAAAGTTTTTCTGATAAAATTTTCGAAATATTGCCCCAGTTAATCAATTCGTTAGGCATAAAGAAACAACTATTTCGTTTAGAGGATTTGACAGACATTTCCTCAATATTTTGTTCAGATCATAAGGATTATGTAAATGTGTTTGTAAACATTAGTTTTAACATATGCATCTTGCATTAGATAGGTATAATTAATAAAATTTTGAACATATGCATCTTGCATTAGATAGGTATAATTAATAAAATTTTGAAGGACAAAGATCAACAATATAAAGACTATGATGTTGTGATGAATATGGCATAAGTTAAATATAGGGAAAGCTGCAAGAAAGACAACGGTAATCATTAATTAACCATGGTTATAAAATCAGTTTTTTATATACCATTGTATGTACCATGTACAAACAGAAACATTTTTTAAACACGCCAACATCTCACTGCTGACAGTCTTAAACCTGCTAAAGTGTGAAGGAAATTTTTTTGTTTGTGGATATAGTTATAAAATGTCAAAAACAAAATAAAAATTATAATAATCATCCCGTTTTTCAATATTCCATCTACCTATATCTTATATAAACCATTTAATTGTGAAATTTAGATGGTCAAACCTGGTTGTCACATAAATTGTAAATGAAACCAAAATATTTTACAAAATACTTCATATAAACAGCATTTTAATTTCAGATATTTATATTTTCTTGAAAACAACAATATTTGAATTTGAAATGTTAGCAAAATGAAAGTCTTTTGCATAATACTTTTGTTTCATTCACAATTTGATGCGACAACTATCTTCGAGCTAGAGTTATTTTCAAATTTCCCGCGAAACTAGCATGGGTATGAACCATAGATCAAATCTTTGATTATAGAAATCTTTTTTCTTGGTACGGAGCCAGTTCGAGAGATGTCGCTAAGATCGAACTTTGTCGTCAAATTTTTATACAGAGTGGCAGATCTATGGAATATACAATATTTGATTAATTATTTACATCTGTCAAAAGTCAAAATAACAAAAACAAAATGGCCAATCTTGTTGATATATGATTTATTAAGCGCGCTAAATTTGAAATTCGGTTTCTCAAATTTTATTTCGCAAAAGAAGCGGATCGATTGGAAAAAAAATTATTAATAACTAATAATAATAATAATAATATGGAATGGATGATCTGCTAATATTATAAATATGACATCATGTTGTGATGTTGATTCACCTTTTATTTACAGTGTTTAATGGTGACGCGATAAACACAGAGAATTTATTCAAATCAGGTCTTTTTATTAGAATCATGGTAGAAAATAGAATTCGACGTGTTAACCTTGAAAAAATTATAAAATCTTGATTATTTTTAAATAACCTAATTACGAATTTAGAAGTAGTATAATTAAATATAACAACGCCTTTGATGGTAATATTGGATTTTAATTTATAAGGAAGGGTCCATGGTCGCGTTTATAACGAAAAATAAATTTTCTACCGTATAATTAAGTTGATAAATTATTCAATTTCAATTAATATCATGACAATATGAAATTTAAAAAGCTATAATTTCAAAAATCTTAAATGGTTTAAATATCTAGTCATTTAGTGAGGTTATGTTTGGGTGATTATCGTAAAGATAAACAAAATTATTGCTTAAATTTATGATAAAATAGAAACGTATTAAAAATTTGGCCTTCAAGTTATCAATTTTTTATTTCATTGACGTTTATTTTGTCATAAAATTTCACAAAATACCCAGTTGCTAGTTCAAGAAATTTCCTATTGTGAAAGTCGTTAAACTACATTAATTAGTGACATATGATCATTAGATGCTTGATACGGGATGTCCCACAAATTAATTAGTATAAGTATGTACATTTTTTTCCATATTTAAAGAAATTCATTGATTCAAGATATAAAAGTATTTTATAATGTTTGATTGATAAAAAATTTATATTGTAATAAAATAAATAGAGGATTTTTTTTCAAAAAATATGTTTTTTCCAAGAAACTTTTCCAAAAAAAACAGATTCATATAAAACATTGTAAAAACAATATTAATGGCCTCTAATTTTGACACAACACTACCAAGGAATGTATCTACAAGTAAAACTGAACAGCTGTTCGTTTCAAAAAAATAAGATACAGGGCGTTAAAGTACAGATACTGGAAATAAACGATAAAAATGACAGTCAAATATTTATTTTGGACAGCAAAAGAAGTAAAGAGAATTAAATTGAAGAGAACGATATGTTTATATGGCAAAAATTTATTTTTCCTGCGAAATTTTCCAAAAAAACACACAATATTAGTGAGTGTACTGCTCTTAAATTTGGACAGAACATTCTCACAACATATATTTATAATTAAAAAAATCAGCAGCGATCTAAATATAAAAATAATAGATTTATACAAGGTGTTAAGAGTATAGGTACCAAAAATCATAAATAAAAAATTATTATATAAAGAAATATGCCATGACCCACCTTATCACACTGTTCTTCCAAATAAACAACCCTTTCAAACTGCAAAAATACTTCGTCTTCTTTTTCTCTCAACAGAGATTCGTTAGATTCAAGTCTTTTCGTTAACTGATCTCTTTGTTTGATCAAATCGTCTCTTTCCGTCTGTTAAAAAAACAAATTTCATAAGCGCATATTTTCATAATCAAATTAAAAAGCTCAAGATGAATTTCAGCAGTAAAATGTGCTTGTACATAAGCCAAAATGTCACCTAATTGAAAAAATTCGATTTCAAAACTTACCTTGACCTCGTGATACTTTTCCTCCAAATAATAAGCGATATTTCTAGCCTCTTCGTATTTCTGTGACAAATGTAAATATTTGTCATAATGTTTTTTGAATAAAACGAATCTAGAATTGAAAAAAAAAACTGCAAAAAAGACAGTTTCTACAAGAGTGAAAAATGGGTCATTTGAGGTTAAAAATAAAATTAACAAACCTCAATCATTAGAAATAACTCTTTGAAACTTTTTTCTCTTGAAATAAATTAAAAATAACGAAAGGGGGAGCATATATCCACAGTTTTCACCTGATTTAGCTACGTGCGTTTTAAATTCGTTTCTCAAGGTCAATGCTACATTGAAAATACTGATATATGTAAGTTATAGAAATAAAAACAGAAAAAAATAGTAGCAAACTGAAAAATTGTGTATAAATTAATAGAATATTTTTCACAAAAAAAAATTCTCTTCTAATCCACTTTATTTTATAATTGATGTAATTATATATATATATATATATATATATATATATATATATATATATTTTTAAGGTCGTATAATGTCAAAAATAAACAATTTCGAAATTTTAGCAAACATGTTTACTTCATTTATAATCCTACCATAAATATATCTCATGTAAAGTATAATTTCATTGAGCCTATTGAAATTGATATACACAAAATAAGACCAACAGGAAATTTGAAATTTCCGGATAAGCCGCGCCTGTTCTACTTTATGCCTTTTTTTATTGGTATTAATAGTAAAGTATAAAAATGACCCTATAACTTTTATTAATTTCTCATTTTTGTTACGAAAATGCGGAATCATAATCCTAATCTATGTTCCTATGTACATATATATATATATAAATTAATTCATTAACGTTAAATAAATACTAACCTATAAAAATCATTTTCAGTAACAATATCTCTGATGCTGTCTTCGGGATCGACTCGATCATATACAGGAATCCTTTTATGAGCTTTCTGTAGAGGAACTAATTCCTTTTTATCTAAATATTCTGTTGATTGTGTTGAACCTGAACCAGCATCTAGAAGATTTTCAGATCGGCCGTGATGAATTTCTTCGGATACGGGAATACTCATGGAATTTTGTAGAACTAATTCATCGCTTTTACTAGAAGTTAATTCGTTATAAATTTGATCATTTTTTGTGGCACGATACGTGTCCAGAAAGGAACGAGGGAATGTATCTCCGCGAGGTAGTAGTAAATCAGTCATTACTACTGAAATTAAGAATTTCAAGGATAGTCCATTTTTTTAGTTACACTAATTTGAAACATGTAAATTTCGTTAAGCACGATAGATTAATTATATAACTCATCACTATATATAAAAATAATAATATTTATAAAACGATATACAATGAACAACAAATCAACACAACGAATAGTGACACTTCCAATGAACTGTGATATGACACTGACATTTAGTTCTTACACCAACCTTTCATTCCCTACTTCATGTTATACGTCATATTTTATTAAGGTGAAAGAAGATTTTTGTAATAAGGTATTTATAATAAAATAAATATTAATTATCAATGTCAGAAAGAATATTGATATTGATTTCTATAATTAAATAGAAAAAAGTTTTGGAAAAACTACAGCGTCATCTCTTGTATGAAAGTTGTTATTGTAGTTGAAGAAAAATGGCGATTTTGTCAAGTCATCTATTGATCACGAAATTAGTTGGTATAAAATTACTTAGATGGCAGAACAATATTAATATAAACAAAATTTTCTTAATTAAATAAATATTAATTACTACCTGTAAAAAATTAAGAAAATCTATTATTTTATATGTAAATAGTGTTTATTTGCATAATTATAAACTTATAAATTTTAATAAAGAATAAAAGTACTTTTTTATATTGAGTGAAACAAGTAAACTATTTATATGAAATATGATTACGTAAACATAGATTATTAAAATATTAAACTATTGTTTTAGTTGTTTTTAGTTTAATTTCAAGTTTTTTAAATACAACTGAAGTTAATACTGTAAACGAAGCGATCCACTATATATGTATGAGTTGTTGGTTGCCTACATTTAGGTAGCCGTCTCCGTAAAATATTAAAGTAAACAAACGTGCTTCTGTCATTTAACCTCAAATGTTTCAACTAAATTACAAGTCATCTCACGCATATAAGTTTAATGTCATCAAAAATATTGTCTGAACTAGTTGTCAAGAAATTTTTAAACGCTTCGTACAAATTCTCGACTTACAAAGGAAATAAAAATTTGTGTAATCATAAAGTACCGTTAGGAAAGCAAAGGAGAAACGTCCCTGGCCCTGTCCCCTTCAAAAATCGTCGCACGGATCGCCTGCGCTTGCCGCAATCGGTTGCTGTGTCAGTGGGGCGAAGTCAACATTGTAGTGAGTGGATTAGTTGTAGTAGTAATAGTACGAGACATTTCATCGCTGTACAGAAAACCTCGTCAAATATGCCACAAGGAAAACCATTCGAAAGATTACCTCAAAATGTTAAACCTAAACACTACCGTTTATCTTTAGTTCCAGATTTGAAAACGTTGTTGTTTCGGGGAAGTGTTTCTGTTGAAATTGAGGTAGGTCCTTTTTTAACCATATGCCGGTTTCTATTTAACTAAATTTATTATAAGTGCATGGTTTTCAAGGTTGCTTATGTTTATATATTATTAGTGATTTTGTTTTTCTAATTTTGTGATGGAGTTATTTCTGTATAATTATTGTCCATTTTCATACTGATAAGTCTCGTATTATCTTATCTAAAACGTCTCTGGGTATTTTCCATTATCTCGTATTGTATATTTCACTTATCATAACCTAATTTTTAATAATGTAATCGAGTGGTGCAGATAAATACAGTGTTGCTCAAAATATAAACAATACTGGTTTACGAAATAAATTGTAATAAAAATAAAACACACCTTTATTGGTTTTAACTACTGTCTATTTATTTATCGATAGAATAAGCAATAATTAACAATTCTTTTGGTATGTATACTTTCTTCAAGCACCTTGCTTGTATGTTAATCAAACCAACTCGTATTGTTCAAGGAAACTATTTATTATTTTTTTTTAATTAAACTTGAACTACCATCGACCTCGTAAAATAACGATATTATAAATAATTTTAAATTAATTTGGACATTTTTGTGACTTATCAAAAATACACATTGAATTCGACTATAACATAACCTATAAAATCGTTTTCATATATTTTTTTAATATTGTTTGTTATTTTTAAAATAAATGAATTTTTTTTTATGAATATTGATACTAATATTTTTTTTCAACAAATTATCCTCTGATTGTCTTTTTGTTGCTATCAATTCGGGTTGATTTATTAAAATAATGTATAAAACCACTCCTGGTGGAAATTGCGTTATAAACCAGACGCCATATTGGAAATAATGGTTTGCGTTAGACAAAATGGCGGGAGAGATCATCCTGTCATCGATATTCATGCGTAGCTAGAAATTGTGCAATGGGAATTTATAATTCTATGTTCCTAGTAAGGATTTATGATTCTTTTCTACAAATCAACTGTATTTTTGTACATATTTGTAGTTAAAACAAAAGTTAGGTAGATCATATAGCATAATAATATTAAACTTGATATGAAATTTATTGTTAATATACAATATAATACAATGTGATGTCGAATTGTTGACGTAATTAATACAAATTTTGAGGTTATGTATTCTAGTGAGCCACCACATACCAAACTGAACCAACATCTATATTATTTCATCATTTTCAGATTGTATAAAATTGATTAAAGTCCTGATAAGATTTTGAATCAATTCCTAATTAATATCATCAATTTTAGACCTTATTTTTATTAATATATCTACCTCAAGTATTACATTATGCTGATTTATTTCACTTTTAATAGTCCTGTTAACTTCTTAAGGTGGATTTAGATCCTTTGCCATGTAGGTTATGTTTTATGCTACTTTGGATCTCAGGTATGAGTTAATAAATTTTTTTAGGTTCTAACCAACACCGATACTATTGTACTTAACGCACTAGACTTAAAATTGCACGAGGTGACTTTAAAAGACGACAAATCTTTAAAACCGGGTCAAGTAACATTATGTACAGAAGAAGAAACGGCCATATTGAAATTTCCGTCACAAATCACCCCTGGTTCTTATATTTTAGATATATATTTCACTGGGGAAATCAACGAAAAAATGAAGGGGTTGTATAGGTGAGTTGTATAATACTTAATTTCCAGCGCAATCAGTATTGGAGGGGTTTGTTTTTGTAGGAGTAAATATGTTAATCAAAAGGGGGTTGAAACTTACGCGGCCGTTACGCAGTTTGAGGCTACGGACGCGCGTAGATGTTTTCCTTGTTGGGACGAACCGGCCCATAAAGCTACTTTTGATATAAGTCTTACCGTACCCAAGGATTTAGTCGCCTTATCAAATATGCCAGTAAAAACTAGCCAGCCCGAAGGTGATCTCATTAAGTAAGTAAATATTATTCGCATCAGTCATTACTTTTGAAATACCCTGTACGAGCATATCAGAAATTTTATCATCAAAGTGGTCGTAATTTTTGAAATTAACTGTATTAACGTTTATGGAATTTTATTATTGTCATGGTCATTACTTTTGTAATTCCCTGTACGAGTATTTCAGAATTTTTTAAAATCAAAGTGGTCTTAACTTTTGAAATTAACTGTATTAACGTTTTGGAAATTATATTTTTGTATTGGTCATTACTTTTGAAATTCTCTATACGAGCATTTTACACATTTGGAATCAAAGTTGTCTTAATTTTTGAAATTAACTGTATTAATGTTTTGAAAATTATATTTTTGTATTGGTCATTACTATTATTTTTGAAATATTTCGGACATTTTTTTATTAAGATGGTAATAACTTTTGAAATTTTCTGTAGGAACTCCCTATACAAACGTTTCAGAAATTTCAATTTCTCGTTCACTATTTTTGAAATCCTCTTTATAAAAATCTTATAATTATAGTGTATGAATATTTACGAGGTGCTACCAAAAGTAGTATTGGCATTGTAACAAAAAGTATAAAGGTTGTCCCATTTTTTAAACAAATTTCAGATATAATTTTGAAACTACGCCAATCATGTCGACATATTTAGTAGCGGCGGTTATAGGCGAATACGATTACGTAGAAGACAGATCGAGCGATGGTGTTCTCGTAAGGGTTTATACCCCTAAGGGAAAAACCGAACAAGGTTTATTCGCCCTGGAGGTAGCCACGAAAGTTTTGCCTTATTATAAAGAATATTTCAATATTGCATACCCGTTACCGAAGATCGATTTAATTGCTATAGCTGATTTTAGCGCCGGGGCCATGGAGAATTGGGGCCTGGTTACTTATAGGTGAGATTCTTTTATTTCTTTTTTTTATGTCAATGGAAAATTAGATATTTTATTGATGCATTTATGGATATGTAATTATCGACTGTTTTTTTTTCTAATTAAAATAGGTGTGAATTATTTAACGATTGCATTATTCAATGTCAAGGTTCTATGTGCGATTTCCGTTAATTTTTTTTCTCAACTCATCGTCACGTTTCCTTAGCAGAACTGATGATAGACATAGGCGGGGAAAGTTATAAAACGAGGGGGTTTATTATATAAGAATATATTACCATAAAGAAACTTTAATTTGAAATAATTATTTTCCGTAATATCTGAAGTAGAGTTAAATTTGGCAACATAGTATATTCTTATTTCACCGTAGCAGGTACGTTTAAAATTATACAGGGTAATTTAGAGATGTTTTACAAATTTACAAGGTGATTTTGGGAGTTCATATAATAAGTACTGTTATGAAAATATATAGGGTGATTCAACAATCTTTTTAAAAAACATTCAACATCATTTAAAAAATTGGAGATTATACAAGACGATTCAAATAGTTTTTAAAAATATACAGGATAAATGTAGAATTATTTATATTAGGTGGTTAAGTCGAATTTCGAAATATACCAGGTAATTTGGAGTTTTGAAAATATACAGGATGATGTAAGGAACAATTGTTTTATACAGGGTAATGCGATGAGCTTTGAAAATATACGAGGTGATTTGAAAGTATTTCAAAAATGTACAGAAAGTTTTAAGGAATATTGAAAAATATACAGGGTAGTTAAAAGAGCTTTTAAATATATACAGGGTAGTTCTTTGAGTTTGAAAAACCGAGCGATTTAAGATTTTAAAAATTTACTGAACGATTTGAGGAACTTTCAAAATCATACAGGGTGTTGAAAATAGGAGAAAATCTTTCAAAAATTTAATGGGTGATTCAAATAAATTTTGATAATATACAGGGTAATTTGAAAAGTTTCGATTATTATAAAGTTCGTTACAAGATTGAGAGATAATTGAAAGTATATAAGCTTTCAAAGATATACAGGGTGATTTAAGAAGTTTTCATAAATATACAGGATGATGTAGGGAACTTAATATTTTTTTTATACAGGGTAATTCTATGAGCTTTGAAAATATACGAGGTGATTTGTAACCAATTTGGAAATATTCAAGATTCACAAATGTATACAGGGTCGTTAAAAAAGCTTTTAAAGATATACAGGGTAGTTCGTTGAATTTGAAGTACCGAAGGATTCAAAATTTTGAAAAAGTACAGAATGATTTGACATTTTTAAAATTATATAGGGTGGTAAAAAAGAAGGAAAGCTTTCTAAAATATAATGAGTGATTCAAATAAATTTTGATAATATACAAGGTAATCTGAAAAGTTTAGAAAATTACATAGTTCGTACATAAGATTGAGAAAATTTTGAAAATATATAAGCTTTCAAAGATCTACAGTGTGATTTAAGGAAATTATGAACTTATACGGGTTAAAATCGATAGTTTTCAAAAATACAAAGGTCGATATGAGCTTTAGAAGATGTACAGGGTGCAATAAAAAAGCATACGAGGCGATTTGATGTTGATAAATATACAAGGCGGATCGTATTTTTTCCAAAAAAAAAAACAAACTTCACTTGAATATTGAATTCGCTTTCAGGGAAACTTGTTTACTAGTCGATCCCAAAAACACTTCCGCCGTTAGAAAACAGTGGATAGCCCTTGTAGTCGGTCACGAATTGGCCCACCAATGGTTCGGTAATCTGGTAACGATGGAATGGTGGACCCATTTGTGGTTGAACGAAGGTTACGCCTCCTTCGTCGAATTCCTCTGCGTCAATTTCCTCTTTCCCGAATACGACATTTGGACGCAATTCGTCAACGATTCCTACATCAAAGCATTGGAATTGGACAGCCTGCAAAATTCCCATCCCATCGAAGTGCCCGTAGGCAATCCATCGGAAATCGACGAAATATTCGACGATATCAGTTACAATAAAGGGGCGTCGGTTATAAGGATGTTACATCATTATATAGGCGACGAGGATTTCAGGAAAGGCATGAATTTGTATTTGACCAGGTATCAATACAAAAATACTTTCACGGAAGATTTGTGGGCGGCGTTGGAGGAAGCCAGCAAAAAACCGATTGGCGACGTCATGTCCACGTGGACGAAACAAAAAGGATTTCCCGTCGTTAAAGTTTCACAAAAATCTGCAGGTAAGCCAGAGATTTTTAGCTTTTTTCAATCACACCGTAATTTCTTTCCCTTAATTAGTTTTTTGTTTTGAAATTATAATAGAATTTTGTGTTATTCAAACTTTTTTCGACTCCCTCCTGTATTGTGCGCATCTTTTTTCAACCTCTCAATTTAGTTTTGGTTTCGTTGGAACGAAATTATATATATTCATACGTTTCGACATAATTTGGATCGAAATATATTTTTTTTTCACATTATAACAGAATATTGTCTTTATTCCATTTTTTTGAGTCGCCCTATACCACAGAATTACTCTTTTTTACACCTCAATTTAATTTCGATTTTCTTTTTATGATATTTATATATTAAATTATAAATTCTCGGACGCGCCCTGTATTATGTGAGTCAATTCTCTATTGTTTTTATCTGAAACCCTTTATTTGATTTTAGAAATTTTTTTTCGCAATAGTACATAAAATTGTATTTATTCAATCTTTTTTACTCCCCCTGTATGTATCATCCAATTTTCTCCTATTTTCGCATCCCTTAAATGTTCTTATGCCAAATTAGAACTTAATATTGTATTTTATATCAAATTAGAACATAAAATAGTACTTATCTAGTCTTTTTAAAGCCCCCTCACATTTTTCCAACCCCTTTAAATGTTCTTATGCCAAATTAGAACATAATATTGTATGTTTTCCATCTTTTTGACTCCCCCTGTACTGTATCATCCAATTTTTTCTTATTTTCCAGCCTCTTAAATGTTCTTATGTCAAATTAGAACATATTGTATTTTTTTCATCTTTTTGACTCCCCCTGTACTATATCATCCAATTTTCTACTATTTTCCAATATTGTATTTATTCCATCTAATGAGTAGCCCAAATTGTATTATCACGCGTGTAACCCTTTTTTACCTATTAATTTAGTTTTGATTTTTTTTATAGAAAATTTCGTTTAGTTTCACGTTTCGACTCACCCTGTATTTCATTTCAACCACATAATTTAGTTTTAAATTATTTTTATATACGAAAGCCGTTCAAAAATTATTGTACCAGTAATGTACGAATGTAAGTCATTATATATATACGAGGGTTATGTAATGAACTTATCACTTACGAATATGTCATACATGTACGAGGACTGTGCAGAAAGTAACGGATTTATTATTATAAAATTCGTTGTATGCATACCACGCTTTTCTAAAAAGGAAGTGATCTTATCATCTATGAATAATATAAAAGTGAAATATATACGAGAATAGTGGAGAAATTAACAAATATAAAAACCTTATGTATACGAGGTTGATTTAAAAAGGAAACCATATTCGAATATTAAATATTATATACGAGGATTGTGCGAAAGTTAACGAACCACGAATATAAAAAACATATGAATATGAGGGTCGTTCGAAAAGTAAACGAACCTACCATCCACGAACATTAAACTTATACGAGAATTGTTTAAAAAGTACAGGACTCTAGACATCTACAAACTAAAAATAACTACGAAGTATACGAGGATGGTCGAAAATACAAGGATTGTGCAGAAAGTAACGGATTTACGATCTACGAATGTATAAACCGTTATATGTATACGAGGGTTATCTGAACTGTAACTGACTGACAATCTACGAATGTATAAGTCGTTATTTGTATACGAGGGTCGTCTGAAATGTAACGGACTTACGATCTACGTATATAAAAATCGTTTTATACATACGGGGCTTGTTTAGAATCAACGGAATTACAATATATGAATATATATAAGTCGTCATATGTATAAGAGGATCGTTTGAAATGTAACGGATTTATGATCTACGAATATAAATGTCGTTTAAATAGATGTCTACGTAGTAACCGATTATACTTTCAGGTGACGGGGGCGGAATGAAATTGACTCTGTCACAAACAAAATTCACCGCCGACGGATCGAATTCTAGTAACGAAAATTATTTATGGATGATCCCTATATCTATATCTACCTCTAAGAACCCTTCCAAAGAAATCGTCAGCACCGTTTTGACGACTGAAAACACCGATGTAATTGTACCTGACGCGAACGAAAACGATTGGATTAAAATAAATCCGGGCACGATAGGTTTTTACAGGACTCAATATCCGCCGGAAATGTTGAAGAAATTCATACCGGCTATAAGGGATCGCACCCTACCTCCCTTAGATAGATTGGGATTGTTGGACGATTTATTCGCGATGGTGAAAGCGGGTCATACGAGTACGGTCGAGGTGTTGAAATTATTGAAAGCATTCGAAGACGAACCAAATTACAACGTATGGAGTTCCATAGGTAACATATTGGAGAGATTGGGTCAGCTGTTGGGCCATACGGATTACGAAGAAAATTACAACAAAGTAAATAAATCCGATGAATCGAATCTGAACGTATTATAATTTTGTATTTTCAGTATCAAAAGAAGTTGTTGGACAAAGTTTACAATCGATTAGGTTGGACGCAAAAATCCGGCGAAACTCACTTGGATACGTTGTTGAGGGGATTGGTTTTAGGTAAATTGGCTTGGTTGGATCACGGATCGAGTATATCCGAAGCGAAAAAGAGATTTTCTGATCACGTATCGAATCGGGAAGTTTTATTGGCCGATCTTCGTAGCGCTTGTTACAAGACCGTTTTGCGGGCCGGCGGCGTTGAGGAATTCGACGTTTTATTGAAATTGTACAGAACCAGCGATCTACACGAAGAAAAAGATCGTATCAGTAGGGCGTTCGGTGCTACCAAAGATCCGATTTTGTTGAAGAGAGTTTTGGAATTCGCCATGTCGGTAAGTCGTTTATCTATCCATAACGAGATTCGATTTTGTTTTTGTTTTATTCGCAGGATGAAGTTCGTTCTCAGGATACCGTGTTCGTTATAGCTTCGGTGGGTTTGAGTAGTAACGGGAGAGATATAGCTTGGCAATTTTTCAAGGATAATTGGCCCAAGATCAACGATCGCGTTACGGGGCAACTTTTAACCAGATTGATCAAATATTTAACGGAAAATTTCGCTAGCGATGAAAAGGCTTCGGAAGTCGAAAGGTTTTTCACTGAACACAAAGCTCCAGGTACTGAAAGAACGGTACAACAGTCGATTGAAACGATCAAATTGAACGCGGCTTGGTTGAATAGAGATTCGGCGGCCATTAAAACTTATCTCGGTACTATTTGAATTTTGATTTTTATGTTGTTGGAACGTATGCCAGTGATTGTACCTATTTTGTTGATAAATCAGTTTTTTTTGTAATTATTAGTGCATGCTATAGCTAAATATATAATTGTACTTATTTTGAAAAAAGAATTGTTTCTTTTTCTTATTATTTCCTCACCTATATCGTATAGTTCATGTGTCAAGAAGAATATACATAAACTTTATTATGAGACGAAAGTTGGATACTTAATCTTTTTAAATTGAAAAATTTAGAGGAAATTCGACACATTTAGGAGAAAATATATCCCGAAACTGACATAACCTAACTAAATATGACTAAAATCACTGAATAAACACTAAATGTAACATAGTCCTACTTAATTATCATCAAGTGTGATAGAATACTACTAAATCCACATTAAATATGACCAAAGCCTACTTAATTTGAGCTAAATGTGACTTAATCCAACTTAATCATTACCAAATGCACTGTAATGTGTACTAACTAACTAAATACACTCTAAATGTGATCTAAACTGACATAATTCATACTAAATGGGATCTAAGCTCACTTAATGTTATATAACCCAACTTAATCCGCACTAAAATGGACATTCATAGTTACATCGGGTTGATGTAACCGTGTAATCTACCACGTAACATAAACGTCAATTTCAAAATTAAAAGAAGAAGACTTCCAAACTGTCAACGTAAAACATAATCAATGTAGAAGGAAATTTAGTTTATAGACAAATCGTAGGATGTGAATGCGAAGTATATTTAATAAAACAAAGATTTATTTCAGTTTATTTTTATTTAATTACACTTCAGTTAAATATCGTCCACTTTGATACCTACTAGTGATAAATTTATACCGTAAGTACCTATAAACAGCTTCGATTTTATTTTCGAAATCTCCTAACGAAATTGGGTGTTTTTTACTAAATAAATTTAAATAAATTCCTAAAACCACGAGTAAACCAGACCATAAATACCTAAAACAATCAATTTAGTGCTAAAAAATACGATAAACGACAATAATACTCACTGAAATATGAACGGTTTACTAAAGAACATAAAAGATATAACTATTGATACAGCTTTCCTACATGTTGTTACCGTAACGGCGGCGAAAGCACCGGACGTTCTAACCAAAGTTAAAACAATCTGAATACCCAAATAACCCGTGAAAGAAAATATAAAAGCATAACCGTACATTTTCTTGGGATTCTAAAATGAAAAATCGACAGAAAACTAACATTTGTAACCTAATATTACTTACGCGCAAAAAAAAATTTATACCGTCAATTAAATCACCAGAAATCAACATTATTATAAAAATATACAAAAAACCTAAAGTGTAGGAATACATTACGACTTCAGCGTTTGTCGCGCCGTAATTTTTCATCGATTTTTCTTGGACGTTTCCAATAATAGCGTCACATAATAACGCCATTGATATAATCACGATTCCAGTTGAATTGAAATTTGGTTGTACCTTAGAATCGGCTAAAACCATATTCTTTATCCAATTTATTATCCTAGTTGTTATACTACATACCTAAAGTGAATAAAATTAATCCTATACACATAAATGAAGCAGCTAAGAAATCTAGAGGCCCGTATTTTTTCCCTTGTATTAATATCCCTCCCACTAAAACAGGGATAAGTTTGCAACACTTAAAAATCACTTGTGTTGGGTAATTCAAATACCCCAAGGACGAATTCGAAAAACCCATAGTTCCTAATGTTAAAAGAGCAAGTAAACAATACGTTTTAATTGGTATCCTACAAGAAAAAATAACTTTCGATTTGAATACTAAATATTTACGACACTTACTTCCTGGTACCTATACGTCTTATTTTCGTTTCTAATAATCCAAATATGCTATAAAATCCAAATTGCACTAGTGTCAAGAACCAACCATAATGTTTAAATCCTTCAATAGTAAATATAAGTTCTTGCATGTAACCATATAGAAGGAAAAATATAAATACTGCACAAGTACACAAAATAAATTGAATCGTTTGACTATAATCACTAATATCCCAACATAGAATACTGCTTTTCGGTTTTATTGGTTCTGGATTCAATACATTATCTTTGTAATTCATTTTTGATAAAATTTTAAGACACGTTAAACATTTTTCATTTTTAAAACCTTTTCACAAAACAACGTTGACGTTTACAATTGACAGATGCCATTTCATCAAGATTAAAAAAGAAAGGTTGCGTCTATTGTATCAATTATAAATAAATGTGAGATATACAAAAACTATGATATTAGAGATATAGAAGACAATCAATTAAATGAAAATATTTTCGTAATTTCTGAAAAAAAATAATATATCAAGTATTTATATTCTTATCGTAATGGTACATCCTTGCTACTACTCTAATTCTTGGTTAATAATGACAGCCGGTTGACGCATACGGAGCGCCATCTGCAATGTAAAATGTATACAAATAAAAATAATGGCCGATTTGGTCTAGTAGTGTTCTTCATGTTTTGACTTAGTGTGTGTATAAAAACTTAAAATATTTATTAACAATTATGTTAAAAATAATTCGGTGAGATTAACTTCAATTCTAAATGAACTAAAAAGTGTGTGATTATGTACGGTAGAAAATTAGAACTTTATACTAGTGAACCTTCTAGCACGGAATCTAAAACCGTGAAGAATGGTAAGTCTCGCGCTGTTTTATTTTATTACTTACAATTATGCCAACGTGAATGGTTCTACTTGCAGATGTCCATTTACTTCTTAATTATTCTATTTTTATATTATTTAGTTCGAAAGTTTTTTCTGCAAGTTATTTTGATTAACCGAAAACAATAACAGTGAGATAAGTGACAAATCTATTTATATAAACGTGTATCCTATAATATTTTAATAAACAAAAGCCCGTTGTAGTAAGTGTGTGTGTATTAAAAAATATTTATTATGTGTTTTCGTCTGGTCTTTTAGATACTTGTATAAGTTTATGAAATTCGTGCTAAATAGGTAAACATAATGTCGTTTATTTATAAATAAATTATGGCATACGTGTTAGAAGAGGCAGATTATTATAAAGGGTGACTGCTACTTTCGTGCCTGAGAAAATGAAACGAAATATTCAATGTTATGGAAAAAAATAGTATAAAAATATGACTTGGCTGGTAACATTGTTTGCTAAACTTTTTTTCATTACTTACACCAAGTTGAAATACTTTCAAAAATGTTAGGGAAAGCTTACATTGCATTCTTTTGTATTTATATCCATCGTAACTATACCAGGTATCTAAAAAGTTATTAATTTTATCTATTTTAAATCTGTATTTTACTCAATTTTTAATATGAGTTGTGAAAGTCGAGTTTCTTTCTCAGTGGAAAACTGCTATTCAAAAAAATAGCGCAGAAAATTAAATTTACGAAGTAGCGTGGTTTGAAATTTCAATTTCACTAACACGAAGGGCACTATGGGAATTTCAACTCATGATGATGTTTCCTTACAATTTTATCATTATTAATATATATAAATATTTGGAATTGCAAATTATAAAAACAAATAAATTAAAACGACGAGATTGAATTTACAAACCTCATTCATAATTTTAATTATTGAACGTTCGTTGTTTCCCCAATTGACCATCGCCCTTAATTTAATTAAATTTATAGTGTTTCAAGGTAGTTTGGCATGCCCTTCTGTTTTGCTGTTAGCGACATTGTCTATGTTGAAATATCGCACCCACTTTCGACGATGCTGATGGAAACAATTTTGAAATTTGTTAGGGGAAAAGAGAGTCGGGGTGAATATATTATAGGAACGTGCATTTTATCCAAATCAAGACACTTGACAACATGTTTTTACACTTTTAGTTGCATATACGATTTACTAATAAATATGAATATCATCAGTAATAGACGAATATGATGACAAGTGATAGTGGAATGTTGCCACATATCTGATAAAATCAAAGCTGTCAGGAATTAAATATGAAGATTTAGGTTATGATGGAAATTCACGTAAATCTTTGTTGAGTGTCCCCTGAACCTGTAGGGGTTCACTTGGATCATTTTGGGTATCTAAGGCACATTTTTTATCCACTTAAACCACTTTTAAACTATCCATGCTGGTTTTTGTACCATATTCCCAGAATTTCTAAAATATGGACATGTTATAATGGAAATTCACTTAAATCGTTATCGAGAGGTTTGATGAACCACTATGGGTTTAGTTGGGTCATTTTGAGGATGTTAAGCACATTTTATATACACTTAGGCCACTTTTGTACTATAAATTGAAAAAAAATGAAAAAGTAATGGTCGAAGTTTACGTAAAACTTTGTCAAGTGTCCCCTGGATCCCTAGGGGTTTACTTGGGACATTTTGGAAATATTAAGCACATTCTTTATCCATTAGTACCACTTTCAACCTATTATTGCTGTTTTTTTGTACCATATTCCCAAAACTTTTAAAAATATGAAAATCTTATGATGAAAATTTACGTGAATATTTGTCGAGAGGTTTATTTAACCCCTAGGGGTTTACTTGGATCATTTTGGGGATGTTAAGCACATTTTTTATTCTTTTAGACCACTTTTAAACTACTCATTCTGCTTTTTGTGTAAAATATTTATAAACATTTAAAAAAAAATGAAAAAGTAATGGTCGAAGTTTACGTAAATCTTTGACGAGTGCCCCCTGGACACCTAGGGGTTGAATTGGGTCATTTTGGATATCTAAAGCACATGTTTTATCCACTTAGACCACTTTTAAACTATCCATTCTGCTTTTTTTTGTACCATACTTCCAAAATTTTTGAAAATATGATGATGAAAGTTCACTTGGATCATTTTGGGTATCTAAATCACAATCTTTATCCACTTAGACCACTTCCAAAATCTTATTACTGGTTTTTTGCACCATATTCCCAAAACTTTTAAAAATATGAAAATCTTATGATGGAAATTCATATAACTCTTTCTTGAGTCCCCCTTGGACCCCTTTCGATTTATTAGAACCCGTTTCAAATTTTATTTTTCACTAAATTATACAGTTTTTCATACACATACACTTTTAGTTACTAATATTTCGCTTAAATCCTATTTTATTTTCGTATATTTTAAGTATGAATGTTTATTCGACATATATAAGTCAATTCCTTCTTGTATAACATAAAACATTCGTCTGTATTTAAAAATAGGTAAAACTCTCAAGTCCCCGACGTTCGCCCACGTCGCATCAAATCGGGGTTGTGTCTTGCGCCCCTTTTACTAGGTTACGCAGGGTCGAAAATTTCTTATTCCACATTAAAATCGCGGTTGCCGATTGAAGCAGTATCTTTGTGGTAGCTGTCGGTAGTGTGTCTGTGGCGTATCACGATCGACGCGTACGTCATCTACTGCACGGTCGCCTCATTGGTCAGAGAGTGAAGGAAACTAAACAAATACACAATCAGTCGTTAGATGACCGATGATAGGGAAGCACGACGCGCTGTTGCCGACTTTTTATACATTTATATATATGTATATATTTTTTAATGGATTTGTGTGTGTTGTAGTGCGTCTTTCGTCTGATTCGGTTGTTGATATTGATTGTTTTTAATTGGAACTCGAAAATAAGTTTACAAACTTTGTAATTTAATACAAATAAATAGGTAGGCTAATTCATTTAAATATATACATAAAGTTTGTGTGTATGTGGTTCATACTCGTGAGGTTTTACGTCTTCAGAAACTGTCGAGAAATTATAATAATTAGATAAAATGTTTGCATAAGACGATATTTTCCGTTCAAGGATTATTATAAGTAAATATTAGTAAAAGTCTTGGAACTAACTACATACGAATTTGTCGTAGGAGTTGTTTGGTCATAAAAACCGTTTTGTTTTGTTGTTTATTTCGCTGGTCAAGTATAAAGATAAGTTTGGTATTCAAGAGTCGATGTTGGTAATATTAAACAATATCCGTTGTTAAATGATATACAATGTATAAATGACTCACACTAACAAAGGTTATAGATGTCAGGGTCGGTAAAATGTTTATCAATTACTTGTTGTAAGAGAATCGAAACAAATTTCACTGGTTAACAAAATTTAAACTTTTTTTTTGTCACACGATAACTCATACCAAACTTGCCCCCCTGGTTATTTAATAAAAAAATATTTTTAAATTCATAAAATGTGTTTAAACTTATACTTTAGTGTAATAATAATATATTGAAGTGTGAAAAGTCAGATCTTGAAGGGTTTTCTCTCCATTGGGTATTGCTATGCCAATATAATCCCACATATGTTCAATGGAATTCATGTCTGGTGAATTTGCTGTCCAATTCATTGTTTGGATATATATCCTTACTCTAGGATGTTTTGTACCATTTTCGTGGGATGTGGTCTGGTATTATCATCTTGAAAGATCAAATAAAACTAATATTCACATACATGATCTTTTGGTTACGTCCAAATGATTGGTATGTCAAAAGGAAATGACTAGATTCTTGTTTAGCCCACACTCTTATAATATCGGCCTTTGAAAGGTTCATTTTTACTCTTTTATCAGCGAGTAACATTGTGTCTAAAATCTCTAGATTTTGAAAACCAATCGGAGCCCTAATTTCGCTTAAAGGGTCGTCTTTGCTGCTCGGCCTATTCGTTGGGAGCAAATCCACACATTAAATGAAATCCCTATAAACTTCAGATGAACTAGCCTTTTAATTGGTGACCCCACTTAACAACTAGCCCTCTACTATCATTTTTCTTCTTCGAAGTGTCTTCACTTTTCGTCGTGGTCGAGGTATTTTCTCGTATTTGGTTAATGGGCTTTTCGAACGTTCTCCTGGTAAAATCGTTCTGGTTCAACTCTCTGCAGTTTACTGTTTGCTTCAGGTTGTTGTTCTGCTGTACCTGTAGCGTTTTATGACGGTTCTTAGTAGTATATACCCGTGCTATATATGCTTAAAAAATTATGAAAATAACCATGGTCCTTATAAGGTCGAATTTCAAGTTTGTTTGTGATGACTCTTTACAGTCGTCCATTTGTCTTAATCTCTAGTGAATGGTTCAACTCTCTGCTGCTCTGCTCAGTATAAAAGATGTCTCAGGGTGATGCTCTGCTGAATTTGAGCTCCTCATCAGTCGTCCTTCCAATCTTCTTAATCTTTTTTTTGCCCAGAGGTGGGGTGGAAGCTAATGCCTTCCTCACAACGGGCGGCTGCAAATGCTGTGAGTTTGTGTGGGACTCTCACCCACTAAACCACCCTCCTCAATCCTTGCGAGTGTAGTACGCCGGGAGGACAACAAATTGTCATTGCATCAGCGTACAACACTTAATCCTTTGGATTTTTGAGCTGTTTCTTAGCTTCACTCCTCTCCACCAGTCCGTCAAAAGACGTCACAAGAAGAGAGAAAGTTACTGAGCCACTCCAACAACTTCAAGGTCTTACAGCTCCCAGGAGTGGATTCTCCTTAATCTATTGAATGTTCTCCTGGTTCTACTCTCTGCAGCTCTGCTCAGTATGAAAGATTATTTGTCTCAGGCTGATGCTCTGCTAAGCTTGAGCTTCTCATGATGGTTCTCTTTATTTTATTCTCGTGCCACATAAACCTATAGAATGATGGGGATAATCATGGTCCTTTTGAAGTTGAATGTTAGGTTAGACTGTTTTGTGATTAGACGTCCTTCCGTTTTCCTTTATTTTCTGGATGTTCTCTTCTCTGGTCTGCTTATAATGAAGGATCGTTCATTATTTGCCTCATGATGATGTTCTGATGGACTTGAAGGTTATTGAGAGTATAAGCCCAAAGAAAAAAAATTGTTGAGAGGGATAGGGACATAATTTCAGGAATACAGGAAAACTTTTCCTTTACAGGGCCGACGAACCAAACAGGTGTCTTCACATTCGTCCTTTAACTTTCCTTGTTTATGAAACAGGGATCGTCTTTAAACTTAAATAATTGGTCCGGTGTACCTTCCGGGTACGTAACAATATAATAATACAAATTGATGATAATTTTTTGTTTTACTATGATTTTATATAATTTTTTGATTTGTCGTAAACGAATTTGATTGTTTTATAGTAAATATCACCATTATGATGAAAGTTAGGTTAGTTTCGATAATTTCCGGACGTAGTTTTGTTTTAATATCGTTTGATTTCGATTCTAATTAATGAAAGTGAAATTAGATTCAAGTGGGAAATCATAATTACTAAAAATTTGCGTATAAGTTGTTGTAATTTGATTTTTTTCTTATTTTGAATAGAAGGTACTTTCTGATACACCCTGTAGGTAGTTAGGAAATTCCAGTAATCGTAAATGGACGGCTGTGTCATTAAGAACGGAATAATATAATGGGATGAGCTTAAGTGATGATTCATATTCAGATGTTAATGTGGAATGTTGGAACGGAATAAAAATATTTTTTTTTTAAAAACAGATGATATATACATCAAGTATTATAGTCCTTTCATTTTTCTTAGAAATCCGTGTACGAAAACTTGCATTTGCTTAGTCAAAATTATATAATTTACGAAGGATAACCAAAAAAGAAGACCTCGGAGGTCAAAAATCAATATTAACTACGAATAGAAGCTGTCCGAGATGCCCGGAACTAAAAAGATTTTTCAACAAAAAGTTACTCTTTGTTTAACTCGATGAAATATATGGTTTAGGAGATATGTAGATTTTTAGATCGTTGTTTATGTCAAGGAAACAGTTCGCCATAAAGAAACATTCTGAAAAAAATTATCATAAATTGTAATTTTTTATTGAAAATACTTACAGGAGAGAAAGATTCGTGGGTTACAGTTTGGTAGGATAAGAAGGATTTTTTGTAAGGAGTGGGTTTTGTTGGAGTAGACCCTGATGTAGGAATAGCTCCTCTGTAGGAAGATTTTGGCCAGAAGAAAACGAAGCTTGTAAGCATAAACGGCTCTTCTCGGTTTGGATTTTTTTTAAGGGATTTCATTTATTTTTTTTTAGTTTTTTAAAAATTTTGTTTATTTAAAATTTAAAAGAGAGCAGGCGGGACAGCTGCGGTTGCATTATTCCCTATCTTCGGCCATGTAGCTGGTGAAACGGCTCACCAGGTTGGGAACCGTAGACCGTAGGCAACACCGACGATCGACGAAGAGTGTGTGGGGGGTTGGGTTTTATCTATTGATAAGGGAGAGCCGGCAAGGTTAGTTTTAGTATAACCATAAAACGGGCATTCCTGAAGTTGGAAAAATGCGAAATAGATGCGGTTACCCACGTCGCTAGTGACGGTACAGTTGTATCCATAAAAGGGGGGAATATGGTGCGAGAAGCGGAGATGGAATTCATAATGGTAGTTGCCAGGATTTCTATTAGGACTTTGGTGTCTGTAGAGAGTTTTTCCAGGGTGCCTGGGGAAATTTGGGGTTTCCGTCCTCTTCGGACAACGGGGATGGAAAGCGGGGTGAGAACCGCCTCAATTTTTACAGATGGGGGAATTTTATTTGGTTGCAAGGTGCCCACTTTAAACATATGTCCCAGCATTCTTTTCACGTCATTTATTACTCGCGAATTGTTTGTATCAAATCTTTTTATAATGAAACACCCTATATTATGAATGAACATATCGTTTTTTTTTATTTACTTCAATTTTTATTGTTTCATTTCTCATAATTTGTCTTCTTGGTATTGAAAATGAATCTACTTGATGAAAAATAAATTGAAAAGTTGATCCCCTCTTAAGATTTAAAGAAAAAAGCGACTTATCAGCCATATCCCTTTGAATTGTAACACGAAAATCGAATAATGTTGAAAAAAGTGGATAAACGTGTCACGGGACCCCACTTTAGAAACTTTTATTCCCTCGATACTTCTTCTTTTTTCTTCCTTACGACTATGAGATGTCCGTCAGTAGAGATTGATCGACTATATTACAAAAATCGGGAACGTATCGCCCTAATTGGCATTTACATACATCGTCTGACAAAAATTTCTATCTTGCACAGAATATTTGAGGTTAGGGCAGATATTTCACCGTCATATTTATATTGGTAAATCACAATTTCATAAAATCGAATCAGATCAAAAAATTTTAATTATAATATGCAAAGATAATTGCTAATTGTACGAGGATGTATTGATATCTAGTTAGCCTAGACCAGTTCCATGTATAAACAAAATATTGCGTTACCATAGCAACGAATAATAACTTATTGGAAGTGTAAGTGTAAAGTTTGACGTCAAAAAAGTAAACCAGAGTTACGAAATAAATTAAAAGAAAAAAGATGTCCACCGAAATTGTGAAAATCGAGAAATTGGAGAATCGAGTCATCATCAAGTGCCTGTATTTAAAAGGGTTAACAGGTAAGCAGATTTACGAAGATATGCTTAATACCCTTGGTAATAAATGTCCTTCGTATACGACCGTGAAAAATTGGACTGCAAGCTTCAAAAGAGGTAAATTTTCCATTAAAGATGATGACCGATCGGGAAGGTCAGTTTCTGTGTCAGTCCCCGAAAATATCGAAGCAGTTCATGATATGATTTCATCAGACCGTCGAATTGGGCCAAAACGTATAACTGAATTGCTGCAAAATGGAATGTTGACCAAAAGCGTGTAAGGGTAGAAGCATCGCGTTCGATCTGTGCTCGATTTGAAAACGATGCAGACTTCTTAAAACGAATTGTTACTATGGATGAGACTTGGATACATTTTTACGATCCAGAAACAAAGCAACAACCGATGGAATGGCGACACTCTGGTTCTCCGAAACCTAAGAAGTTTCGTGGCCAAAAATCTGCTGGAAAAGTTCTTGCTCCAGTTTTTTGGGACTGCCATGGAGTAATCATGATTGATTTTTCGAATAAGGGTAGAATAATAACAGAAAAGACGCGGAAAGCTATCCTAAGGTGTTTAGTTTTTACAGGACAACGCCCCTGCACACAAATCTCATGTTGCCATCCAAAAAATTCGTGATTTAGGGTTTGAATTACTAGAACACCCCCCTTATTCACCAGATTTGGTTCCGTCCGACTATCATCTCTTTCCTCAACTGAAAAAAGGTTTAAGAGGTCGTAAATTTTCTTCCAACGAGGAGGTAATAAAAGTTGTGGAAATCTGTTTTTCAGAGAAAGAAGAAACATTTTTTTTGAAAGGTTTAGAGACGTTGCGGGTTCGCTGTAATAAATGCATCCAATTAAGAGGAGAATATGTTGAGTGATAAAATATTTTGACATTGAAATTTTGTTTGGTTCTATGGTAGGCTAAGAATTTTTCAATATATCCTCGTATATCGAGTAGCTTTCATGAAACGAAATATTTCCAAAATATCAAATACTGTGGATTGTAACCCTCGTAGTTAGCAGCAGATGTACACATATGCGAATAGAGTGTGGGTGGCATGTTATCCCTCTAATATGTTATCGTAGCTTGGGTTCTCCGAAGGGAATTTTGTGGAAATAATTTGATTTGCGTTATATTGTCACAATAAAACGTTATTTCTATAAATATTGAATATATATATATATATATATATATATATATATATATATATATATATATATATATATATATATATATATATAATAACGACCTAATGTAATTTACAACGTGAAATGCGTTAGTGAACGTGACAATTTTGATTTTTAACAATCCTCAATTGATTTAATTGAAACTTTTTTATTTTACCCTGTATACAATTTGTTTCCGAATACGTAAAATGATTCTTGAAAAAGTTTAAAATTTCTCGATTTAAATATCAAGTCCTAAACTGCTTGGTTGCAGACTAATTTTTAACATAATCTTAATTTTAAAATATTTAGAAACCTAAAAAATGATTTATTTTTTAGTAAAGTGTCTTTTTTTTGGGAAATTACGCAATTTCAAGACATAACTACTTCAATAACAACACGGGTTGTACTCCAAATGATCATTTTTTTCTACAATTATGGCACCAAATGTCAAAAATTATGTTACGACGAGTGTCCACGATATGGAACGTGAACACTGTCCTGTTCGGTTCTGATGGAAGAGTCTTGAAGCTTTGGGAATGCGACGTTTCTTTGTTAGTTTACTTTCTAAAATTATTCGTGAAGTTTATTTCTGGTATATAATTGAATGTTATAGTGTCCAATGTAAGTGTGCATAATTTAACCCCATCGTTACAAATAGTTTAATTAAATAATAAAAACATTGCAATAAGACTATTTACATTTAGTTTGACGTTTAAAGATACTTTTTAAATAAAACTTCAAAATTTTTCATTGAATAAATCGTTTACTCTACATAGATACGTCATATTTAAATTATAAATTATTTGACGTGAAAATTTGTCACTGTCACAGATCACAGGTATTCGAAATCCTGAACTGTACCCCCCCTGTTTTTCTTAGTTAGTCGAACGACTTATTGAATGATGTGCTATATGGAGAAAAATCGATTTTCTTCATCAATTTAATCTTCTTCAATAGAAATACAATCATTCCAACGCTTCTCTAACTTTTCGATGTTGTGCTTGCAGAAGGATTTGCCTTTTGCCTCAAAATAGGCTTCAGTTACAAAGATTGCTTTTTCACTTGAGCTGAATTCCTTACCGGCGAGCATTTTTTTTAAGATCAGCGAATAACCAGTAGTTAGTGGGGACCAAATCTGGACTATACGGTGGATGCGGAAGCAATTCAAAATATAATTCGTTCAATTTAACCATCTTTGTCATCGATTTGTGAATCGGTGCATCGTCTTGGTCAGACAGTGGTTTTTTCTTCGACATATAATTTTTACGATCCAACAACTCTATGTAGTATTCGCTATTGATTGTCTCTCCCTTTTTAAGATAGTAGATGAAGAATATTCTATGCACATCCCAAAATACTGAAGCCATAACCATTCCAGCTGACTGTTGGGCCTTTGGACGTTTCGTACGTGGTTCACTGGCTTCAGTCCACTCAAATGATGATCGTTTTGATTCCGGAGTGACGTGATGGATCCATGTTTCATCCATTGACATATATTGACGCAAAAATTCTGATATATTATGTGTAAACATAACATTGAACACGTTGTTGTCAATTTGTGGACTTTTTTATGTTGGTAACTACATGAATTGGACTACCAGAACGTTCACCACCATCGGTGCCTGTATGACCACCACCGAATTCAGCAAGCCAATAACAAATGGTTCTTTTCGATGGAGCACATTCCGGATAACATTTTTGAAGCCATTGCTGACCTTGTACAGTATTTTTTTTTTTCAACTGGAAGCAATGATAAATTGACACGGGAAATTGTTTTGAAAATAACAAAACTACCTTCACTTAAATGGCTCTAACTTTTTTCTGACTAACCAAAATGTCATGAAATTTTACACCTAGTCTCATGAAAGTACTTCACAAACGTCATATGGATTTGACAATGACAGCGCCATCTGTATGTCAGTCACACGACTTATTGAGTGATGTATTAGTTGGTGTTCTTTCTATGCAGGGTCCATATTATTTTTCTTTATTTTCAGTAGATCTTTCTTTTATTTATAAGTAGCACATCATCTGCGTGGTTAAGGATGTGTGCTTTTTATATTGTAAATCATTCCCTGGTTCCAAATGTCACCACTTCTAAAGATCATATCTACTACAAGATTGAGCAACATTATCGATAAGTCAGTCTCCTTGATTTTGTATTCATATTTTCCGATAGGTTTCCTTCGACAGCTACTTTATTCTGATGTTAGTTATTCAGTGTAATTTTTTACCAAATGCAGTATTTCCGTAGATATTTCGAGTGCTGCTAGCTCTTGGGTACATATTATCTACGTATTGATACCATAAAGAGGAGCTTCAAGTTTCATCCTTGGTCATAGTATTGTGGACTGCCTTCAGAATGAAAATTTGATCAATAGTTGATCTGGAAAGTTCTAGAATGATTTCGAAAGTTCCAAAATGAGTGAAGTTTGTTGTGATCGATTGAGAACGTTCCAAAAATTTTCGGAAAGATCTGGAAAATTCCAAAATGAGTGAAATTTTGTTATGATCGATTTAGAATGTTCGATAGAGTTCTAGAATGAGCAGGAAACTCCTAAAATGACTACTTTTTATTATAAGCGATTTAAAATATTACAGAAAGTTCTAGAAATTATTGGATTGATCAGGAAAGTTATTTAGTTTACTGTATTTGATTTACATCACATATTTAATGGCCTAATTAGTATCTCAATATCGAAAATAGAAATCTACGGGCGTAGGAAAAGTATAGTGCCTTACACGAACTGTAACTTCATTAGACAAATAATAAATTTACATTTTTTGCGTTACCTACAACTTTTCTTACATAACATATTTTATAATAGTGAAATAAATTTTAACGAAATCGACTTTCGCTATTCCTCATTGTTTATTGTCGTTCTGCGACCGTTTTCGTCGACATAATTGCTTATTCAATGGCATTCATCATTTATTAAACAATTTTTTTTCAATGACTCACAATAGCGAACGTTGAAGAACTAAACAAGGAATTCGTCGGTCGTCGGCTACGATCTGTAGGTGAGAAAGGCGGAAAACCGTAATAAAGTACTTGTTAAATTTAATTTACATTAAAAAATACACGTCATTGTTACTTCGGAGAAGTCAAAGCGTAATTTTAACGATGATATTTTTAGAAAAACGTTTGATACATCGAATTTTACCAAATTTCGATATAACCACCTACAGAGGGTGGGGTTCTATGTTTCAATTTAAACATGTCGTATAGTGCTTCCACTATATTTCATAAATACGCACGGCTCTCATACAAAATTAAGAAATGAAAAATTAGGTAAACACCTAACAAACCGTCAGTCCACGTGGACTCACCATCTCACCGGATGTGATACCATTTCAGCACTTTTTGGGAAAGGAAGTGAAGTCATGAAGATGTTTGAGGCAAAACCCGAATTAAACAATCCAACAAGAAAATTGCCCTTGGGATGTCATGCTGGAATACATTTTTTACTAGCAATATACGGTACTGCAGGTGAAAGCTTACGTTTGATCATTTTAAAAAAGACCTTAATCAACAACGATGTATAGAATTGCTTCGAGCTGCTTTTGGTTATAAAGCAGCATCGGAGAAGATTGTTTCCAATTGGTTTGGAGAATTTCGTCATGGTCGGTGTGTACGTCAATGATGAATGTCGAAAAGGTCGGCCAAAATTTGTTTGTTATCAGTGCTGTGCGCAACATGATTAAAGAAGATCGGCATGTGATTTACAAACAGATTAGGTGATCGCAGACCACGGTACAATCGATTGTAACATATCACTCAATAATTCGAGTGACTAATTAAGAAAAACACATTTTTATTGCCAAAAAAATGGATTTTATTCATCAATAAGCAATACAATCATTCCATCGCTTCTATAAGTTCTCGATGCATTCTTGTAAAAGGATTTGTCTTCATTGGGGGCCAGATCTGGACTATGTGGTGGATGAGGAAGCAATTTGAAGTTTAATTCGTTTAATTGAACCATCGAATTGTGAATCGGTGCATTGTTTTGATGAAACTGTGGTTTTTTTTGACATATGAGCCTGTTTTTCCTTGATTTTTGCATTTAAACTATTCAAAAACTCTAATTAGTATTCGCTATGGATTGTCTTTCCCTTTTGGAGATAGTCGATGAACAATATTCCGTGCGCAGCCCAAAATACTGGAGCCATAACCTTCCCAACTGGCTGGTTCACCGGCTGCAGTCCACTCAGATGATTATCGTTATAATTCCGAAGTGAAGTGATGGATCTATGTTTCATCCATTGTCACATATCGACGCAAAAAATCTGATTTATTAGATGTAAACATGTCCAAACACTGCTCTGAATCATCAACACGTTGTTGTTTTTTGATCGACTTTGAGTCTAGTTGAAAAAAGCTGCCTTTTGATATCTTTATTGCCTCAGCTATCTTACGCAATTTCAATTTACGATTAGATATAACCAATTTGTGGACTTTTTTGATATTTTCTGGAGTAAATACGTCAATTGGACAACTAGAACGATTACCATCATCGGTGTCTGCACGACCACGTTTAAATTCAGAAAATTAGTACCAAATGGTTCTTTTCGATGGAGCAGAGTTCGAATAACACTTTTGAAGCCATACAGTACTTATTTTCAATCAAGAAGCAAAGATAAATTAACACAAATTTTTTTTAAATCTATTGTTTTTAAATAACAAAATTAGATTCACATAAATGGCTGTCTTTTAGCACCATATTCATATTCGATATCAAATACTAGAATCGAACGTATGCAAGAATGTATAGACTTGAAGATCGAATTTAAAAAGCAACCCTCTTATAATAAATGAATTATAGAACACCCCGTATATTGGCAAATCTCTAAGACCCGTTCGACCTTCGACGAAATCGATATCTCAGTTCCGTCAACCATTTTTCCACGATAAACTAATTACTTTTATATTATTGTTTACAACAAATTTCAAAAATTGTCAAAAGCAATTATCTCCTCGTATTGCTCATAGAAATTTATTCGAATTGTTTATCTTATCAAACAATTCATCTAAATAAATATTTAATATTATTATATGCTTTACTGTGGTCGGTTAATAAAGTATTTATCATAAAATTTCTACTGTGTCTTACGGTTTTCAGTGAAAATGAGTTGTTGTTATAAATGCCCAAATTTTTGGAGGGACGTGTTGTTATTTTTCCATCTAAGAAAAGGTATATAATTTTATTCATATTATTTAAGTTTCCTATACTAAATCGAAGTTCATTTACAATACTGGGATAGAAAAAAAACTTGAGAAGATCAAGCCCTTAGAGTTAGTGCTTATTCACTGTTTTACTAGATTGTAATTAAGGAAATGCCTTTAGAGGTATTCAATTAAAAAAAATCTTATTAATGAACTTCAATCTTTTTTCTAAATAATAAGATGTCTGTCCCATGTTATCACTGTCAGAATAATTATTTCTACAATTTCTTGTTTTTTGCTTTAGTTTTCTAGTCCTGATTTCCTCTCTGTTTTAGGTCGTCAATCACCTGCGCGTACCATATTTTCCTTGGTCTACCTTTTTTTCTCCTTCCTCCTTGTTCTATGACCTTCTAATACCAGTATTTTTATTATTGCTCTAAAATCTGACATTCTTCTTTTCCATATATCTAATTTTTCTTCTACTTTGTTGAGAAACCACGTTTGACTTCCATACCTCACTGTTAAACTTATTATTGTTTTGTACAGATGTAGCTTCGTCTTTCTAAAGATTTTTTGCAATTTTATACGTCCTTTCGTCATACTTGCTTCTATATTTACTTTCTCGTCACCTTCGTCCTTGATAACCACCCCAAAATGAAGTGAAAGTGAATTCACTGTTTGTACAGTTTTTATGAAGGATCTGGTAAATTCCTTGTATGTATGTACGTATGGATTAGAGGTCTCGACCCAAAAGATCTATTGGATCCCCCTTTCTTGCTGCGATACTGGAAATCCCAGTATTTACAGCTCATCAATTAATCCCTCTCCTTTTAAAAAGGCTAGAATGTGGGATGGTTCTAATTGACAGAGATCTTCGTCTTCTATTTCATAGGCTCCCAGGTGCTCTGAAGTTCACACTTCTAGAGAATGTGGATAGAAGTTTAGTACTTTGTACAACAAAACCTGCACGCCGCATTATCTGCTAGGTCTAGCGTCTTCCGGCGACAGTGCCCCGATTGTTCTTACTAAGCAGATCTACTCTGGTTATAGATTCCCAGAAGAGTTTTAGCCTATCTCAGCTTGTAGGTTGTCCCAATAATTTGTTTTGCTCCTATAAACCTTCTTTTCCAGTGGTTTTTCCATTGCTCTGTGGCTGATAACACAGAAGGGTTCGGGTCACACGAAGGGCTTATCTGCCCCCGTCGCAAATTTCCTTAATCTTGTTTTCCAGTGTTCAAAGGATCACTACATCGTCGTTTTGTCCATGTTTTTAGAGTCTAAATCGATTTTACGTGTTATCCATTGAATATTGAACAGTGTATCTTTGTTTTTGTATGTTGGAATGTCATTTTGATTAGACTTATTAGCTTTTTTGAAATACTAAGCTGTACAAATGGTATAGAGTAAACTTTTTGAAAATCGATGAAAACTGAGTAAATTGGCAGATAATTCGATAGTTGTTGTGAAAGTACTTGAGTCACGTTTTGATGTTTATCCTTTTCTTAAATGTCATTCAGAATATTCATTTTCTTTTAAAGTAGTTTTTGTTTTTTAAATATCTGTGCATTAGGATCTGATAGTTCTATAACCATCAGTAAAACTTTTTTGTGACATAGGATGACGGGAATTGAGGACCAAAGTGCCACAAATTTAGTCTAACGCGATTTTTGAATGAAATATATATGTATTTAAAAGTTGTTTTATAATATAATTAACGTTTTATTCGATAAACCGAGCTAAATAAAAAGTTTTATGAACATTTTTGCAATTTTCCGCAGTCATAATAACCCTGATAAAAATTTTGTTTGTCATTTCTTTTTGCAATGCGCCAATAGCTTGCTTACGTCACTAGCGCCGTTTCATCCGACCAAATAGTGTGATGCATTGAAAATAGACTGTTTCATCAAGTATAAGTAAACGGTCTTGTTGTGAAGATCATTTCGAGGTAAGTCGCTCTCTTACACAATCGGCGCTGATGACGTAATACCTATTTGAAACGGATCTCTGACGGTATAAAATATACCCAGACTTCTGAATTTTGTAAGTTTGTTAATATTGATCCTATCGACTCGAAATAAACATTATTATTTTTGTAAATTTAGTTGTAATTTTAATATAACATTTAATTTCTTTACAGGCTTATCAGGTTTACCAACGTCGGGAGTTACTATGCGAGAAAAGAAGAGCGGGGCTCTGTCTCGAATGCAAAAGCTCAAAAAGAGGTTGTCACATTCTTTTGGACGATTATGTACGTATATCTTGTATTTTGCTCGTGATAAAAATCGAAAAATCTAACGACGTGAATATAAAGAAATTTTTTTCTAACTTGGCAATGTTGTAACTCATATTTAACCACGACGGTTTCTTATAGATCTTATTTACGAGTCTGTCAAATTAGCGGACCAAATATAAAAAAAAATACATCTGACAAGATCAAAAACTGCCGTTTTTTGGCGCGAAATTCCCAGGTGCCAACGAGCCCTATTGTAAAAAGGGGAGCAATTGGGTAGCGATTTGAAAATGGCAATTATTTAGCTAGTGAAAAGTTATTTTTATATTAATTAAGAATTGTTGATCGGGGATAGTATTAAAAGGGCTGTTACCGAAAATTCACGTCCTTGAGTTTTTTTATTTGCATCTGTAAGAAGCATTTTTGGAATTTATCATTTGATATTTACTGGTCGCTCGAAAAAGCTCATAGATTACACGATCAACAGAGTTTTTGTTTGTTATTTGAAAATTTACCTGTAGAGAGTATATAGACCCGTGCCTCCTACAATTCTAAAATTCTTAGCCTACTATAGAACCAAACAAAATTTCAATGTCAAAATATTTTGTTACTCAACATATTCTCCTTTTAATTGGATACATTTATTACAGCGAACCTGCAACGTCTCTAGACCTTTCAAAAAAAAATGTTTCTTCTTGCTATGCAAACCAGACCTTCACAGCTTTTATTATCTTCTCGTTGGAAGAAAATTCACGACCTTTTAAACTTTTTTTCAGTTGAGGAAAGAGATGATAGTCGGACGGAATAAGAGGGGTTGTTCTAGTAATTGAAACCTTAAATCAAGAATTTTTTGCAACATGCAACATGAGATTTGTGTGCAGGGGCGTTGCCCTGCAAACACAAAACACATTTGGATAGCTTTCCGCGTCTTTTTCTTTAATTTTTTTACCGTAGAGTAGTCAGTAATGTTGAATAGTTATTATTCTACCCTTATCCAACTAATAAATCATGTTTACTCCATGAATATCCCAAAAAACTGGAGCAAGAACTTTTCCGGCAGATTTTTGGACACGAAACTTCTTAGGTCTTGAAGAACCAGAGTGTCGCCATTCCATCGATTGTTACTTTTTTTCTGGATCGTAGAAATGTATCCTCAAGTCTAATCCATAGTAACAATTCAGTTTAAGAAGTCTACATCGTTTTCAAATCGAGTACAGATCGACGTGAAATACACGATGAATCCGTTTTAGCCCAATTCGACGGTCTGATAAAATCATGTCATGAACTGCATCGATATTTTCGAGAATTGACACAGAAGCTGGCCTTCCCGATCGGTCATCATCTTCAATGGAAAATTTACCTCTTTCGAAGCTTGCAGTTTCAATTTTTCACTGTCGTATACGAAGGACATTGATCACCAAGGCTATTAAGCATATCTCAATGACAAAAAAAATGAACTTTATTCGCTCATTTCCTCGAATATGTCGTCAAACGAACTCGAGTGAACGTTCTCTTCGTGTTCATACGTTTCATTTTTCGTTCATTCGGAGTGCGAGTGATTGATGCCGAATGCCGAATGGCGAAATCCAAAATCGCACTAATAAATTCATTTTTGATTAATTTAATGCATAGACGTTCCATTCTTAATGAATAAAGAGTGAACCGTCTGATATCACCTTATATAATTGCGGCTTGATTTGCCGAATATCATTGCCGACCTCAGGGCTCGTTGGCATCTGGGGTAAAACAGGGAAAATAAGCCAATTCTTACTAATAAATTATTCCCGATTTTATACGTTTTTTCACTCTTTGCCCCGGATGCCAACGCGCCCCGATGTCTGCAATGATATTCGGCAAATCAAGCGGCAATTATCTATGTACTTATTTTTAGATATTGTAAAAAGTCGAGTCAAATTTTAGGGGATGGTTCGCTATCTTGATACTGAAGTTAGCGTATCAAATCAAATTTTTTGTAGTAACACAAGAATGAATAGCATAATGTGATAAAATATATACAAATACGAAAATATGAAAAAAATAATTGTAACACGTAAGGTTTTTATGTTACATTTATAGAACCATAGTCATTGGTAAAATATTTAATATTTATTAAAAATATAATTTCACGTTTTTTAAATCGTATATATTGACGACAATATTTATGCTTCACATCTATTAAAAACAAAAAAATCACTTTAAATATCAATTGGCTCTACTTTTTCCTTTTATGAGGGGTTGCACTTTCTCTTTTTGAAAACCAACAGAAATCACCCATCATGGCCGAATCCCATCGTCCTTGATACCGAATTTTCATTGTCCTAATATCTTGGTGCTCATCATTGCCAGCTCCCAAATTTTCGGGAAAAAATGTCAAATGGGAATGGAGGAAATCAATTTTCAATGATTTTTCACCAATGGATTTGTAGGCATCTAGAAGTTCATCGGGATAGCCCGATTTAGACAACCAACACAGAAGATTTAAAATATTAAGAGGGGTACGCCAGGGGTGTATTTTGTCTTCTATGCTGTTCACCCTCTATGTACAGAATGCCTTTGCCGAGGCTCTGGAGGGCTCTGATTATGGCATTAAAGTTAATGGATACCCGCTGAATAATAAATGCAACAAAAACCAAGTGCATGGCAATAAGTAGAAATGCAATTTTATGTGCCCAAATGCATATACAAGGTGGCCACAAAACTGAAAAACCTGTTAACGTCAGGGAATTTTCAATTTACTGGAAAAGTAGGTGAATTTCTCTAAAAATCTGGAAAAAATGAAAATTTTTGGGGATAATTCGATGAGAAATGACTCAATTTGGAAGTGTTATAAAGAAAAGATCAAATCAATTCCTGCCACTTTCAATGATTGACCTTGCGATTTATTGATTGTCATAGCAAAACAGTCTCTAATAGAGAATTGCATTCTTTTAAATTGAAAAGGGTAGTCTGAAAGTATAAGGGGTATGCGTGGTATAAAGACTGATTCCCCTCTGGCACATCCGGTTATAATTGTAGCCTCGATTACGTTTTTCTGAAGAGCGTTCACACGCGGTCTCGTACCGTTGCACAGTTTAGGAGGATTGAGATTTCGTAACAACATCATCGGTGTTCCAACTTTTAGAATAAGTCTATGTGCCGGGAAACCTGGAGGATTGAGCGTGTTTAGGAACTCCGATGGGTATTGCACAGCATTATCAACTTGTAACACTGAATCTATAGATCGAAACTCCACGCATTCTCCATCAAATGAATTTAACCCTTTTTAAAGAAATCAAAAAGGAGAAATTAGTTTTTAGATATTCACACGGGACCCATTTCTAAAACAGAATCGCTTTGATATCTCATTTAGTCGTGAAAAATTGTTCTTTGAACTCTTTCCAAGTCGAATTTTGAAAATCGCAGAAATTGGTTTTTAGGTATTTGTACGGAGAATGTTTTAGTGCAAAAACGAAGTCGATATCCCAATTAGCGGCCGAGAAAAACGAAAAAATCGAATTTGCGAACCCACCCCGCTTTACCCCTTTAAAATCGAAATTTCGCAAAATCCTTTTTTATCGCACCTCTACACACCGATACAAACATACCCTCAAAATTTCATGTTTTTATCTTTAATAGCCTTGGCTGGGCGTTGATGAGTGAATAAATCATTCAGTCAGTCAGGACATCCTCTTTTATAGAATTTTTTCGTTTCCTCGAATGAGATTGATAAGTTGGCGCGCATGCGATTGTCACACCATCTAGCGTACTTTTTATTGTACTATTCAGTATTATCTGTTTTATTTCTCGGAAATTTGTGCATAACAAATACCAGCTGATCATTGAGCAACTTAACCTTACAAAAAAAAGTGAGAAAGAATATTATGCTTATCTCTTGAACGAGGATTTTCAATAAATAAAGACCGCTTAATTGAAAATCTTCAAGAAGATTCGCTCATGGCTCCAAGATTAATTTATGATAAATTGAGAAATATTGACATTGAAAATATGGAGGGTAGAGGTAAGGAGAACCATCTCTGTGCTACAGAAAGTGTCCGTCAAATTATTTACGTTAGGGAGGCGCTACTGTCGCATAAGTGTGAATTTTAAATAAAGCGCTAGAAATTCAAGAATAAGGACAGAGAAAGAAAGAAGTGATAAGTGACACTTTCTTTCTAGAAATTCACAATAATTAACAGTGAGCGTTATCTCAAAGTAGCTTTTCTAGGTTATATTTACAAAATTATTTTGTACTACGTGAATAGTTTAGATTTTGTATACCAATATTCAATTAACGACTCTAGTCATTCAAAAATTTTATCACTGCATACTTCACTCTATTTAAAATAACTAAGTTCATAATGATATTTCGTCCGACAGGAGCGCCATTCTGGTTAAATTTTGAGTTTACCGTCTACAAGCGGACAGTTTTTGAGTTAAGCCCCCATATGAGACGGTCCTCCCTACCTCTACCCTCCATAATTGAAAATATTGAACTATCGAATAGTCTGATTCAGTCGGTTAACCCTTAAACGGGCGTGGTATCATAAATGTTCAATAATTTTTTAAAAAATAGGCGGTAAACCTTTGTACCTGGTTCTTTCTCTCGGGGCAACGTAATTTCATTGTGAAGTTCCATTCCTTAAGACGGGAAGCAAGAAGTTCAGACTGTTGCTTTGAAAACCCCAAATTACGTGCTAAATCATTCAATTGACTTTGACCAATCAAATGTGGCTCGCAGGAACTGGTACTTGGAGTAAAAATAGGGTCGGTGCTTTGTTCTTCGGAGCTTCCTGATGATACGTTGTCTCCAGTATCTTCTAAAACAATATTTTGCGGATCTAAAGGCGCATTTGGTACTGGTAAATCTTCGTTACGGGGAACAGGTCGTATAGCAGATGGCAAATTTGGATACTCGATCTTGTGCTTTCCTTTCTTAGAATAACCTTCAGTCTTTCAGTCTTTGCAGTCGTCAAAATGGTTAGTAAGTTCCCGCCATACCATTGGAATAGCAAAAGGCTTTTTTTTCTGTCCATTCATCCACTGCACCAATGACACGCTACAATTAATACAGCATGCGTGGGGGCCCCACTGCTTGTCTTGGTCTCCAATTTAAGTATCAAAATATTTGAATAGGATTTTTTCACATTTTCCGAAAATTATCTGGCTTGAAATTTCACCATAAATATAGCAACATTTGTGAGGAGAAGTTTTGCAACTGCGGCGTGTTTGACTCGACATTTTCGTATTTATAATAATTTTTTGCACTATGAACAGAAAACCACTTACTTTGAAACTCAACAGAATACTAATTTTCAATTAAAGTACATTTCGGCCATAAAATTTACGGATCTTAACCGCCCTTTTATAAAATTACCTACATGCTAATGTAATCAGGGATAATTAAACTATTTAAAAGTGGTACGTGTTAGGGCTTAATAAATAATTTTTCTATTATTGGACGAGTATTTCCATTTTCAAAATAAAGGTCTCGGCCAGTGTAATTAACGGCAAATTCTGGGCAAAAACGGTAATTTTTGAGCTTGTCAGAATTTATTATTTTTTTTTAAATTTGGCGCGCTAACTTGACAGATCTCTTATATACGCATACCATGATTTTATTTTTTTTATACATAAAATCAAATTTGGAATCTGAAATAATGAAGCTTGAAGTCGAATAAACAAAACTAATAACATTTTCTTCTTCTCATTTTGAAAAATAATCTTAGCGACACGGATAGATTACGAAGGGCTGAAGATAAACGAGACCTAATCTGTAAATTGTGTAAGAAATTCGTAGGGTTTTATTAAGGGCTGAATCCGGATAAATTTTTTGTATAAGATTAGTTTTATTACCAGCACATATAATTAATTTATTTTTTTTTCTAATCAAGTTTCTAAAGTGATTTGTGAAAAAAATATATATAGTCGAAATATACGCTGCCCAACATGAAAAACCGTTGGTAGTAAAATATTTTCATAACCAAATGTTCTTGCAACTTTATTATTTCCTTAAATAGATTCAGAAATTATACTACGAGGGTTGTCTAAAATGTTATCGACGTCTACATGAAGATGTGAGTAGTTAATAACTAAAATAAACCCTCTTAGTCTAAAAATCGAGTTTATGTGAAAAATTCATAATGTTTCATTAAATGTTCCATCACATAATCATATTTATAGAAACTTTCAGCCCGTGGCTATGTATTTGAGAATAATTTAAGATTCTACTAGTCTTTAAAATCTGCTACTAGTTTGTCTAAAGAAATATCATTAACTTCATCGTGAAAAAAGATGCATCGGCATCGAAAAACCCCAACCGCTGAAGATAAACGTATAAAGATAGCAGTTCAGATCCACAAATCTACTTATGTACCTGTCTTTGGACAATGGACAAGAAAGTTAGAAAGTAGTGTCCTACTTCCATATGACATATTATTAAATTTAAGATGTAGCAACTAAATTTCTTCAGCGTTTCTTGTTCACTCTTTCTTGCTGAGAAAAAATTTTTAGCAATCGTGATAATCGACTGATTTTTTTGCTTACTCTTCTGGTATATTTGAACATTCCTCGATGTAGCAATAAACTTTCTTCGGCATGTATCGTTCAGCAAGTCGAGTTAAGAAAATCATTGCTAGAAGCAGTTCGTCAGGTCTTTTTTTTATTTTTTGGTAGTACCTACTTGCAACAACAAATTTTGGTTATATGAATTGCGATCTTCCGCGAACAGCTAAAGCAAAAAATTTGCGGGTTTAGCAACTAAATAGCAACAAAAAGGTTGCAAGTTTTGTATAATTTTTTTATTGAATTTTGCCGATTTGTCTCTGTCACCTTGATAGATCTAATTGTCTAAATTGTGCCCATAAATAATAAAATCGAAAGCGATTTACATTAGGGATAACGATTCTTTCGAAAAATATCGATTTTTATATTGATTCTAATCGCAACAGATGAATCGATTCTTTAAAAAATCGTAGTCTAAAAAGATCGATTTCCAAACAATCGATTTTTTCCAAGTTTGTATTTACAATGTAAATATGAGTTCATACAAAATTGCGGTTTAGCAACTAAATAGCAACAAAAAAACTGCAAATTGTGCATAATTTTTATATTGAATTTTGCCGATTTGACCGTGTCACGTTAATTGAGATAATTGTCGAAATTGTGCACATAATAATAAAAGCAAAAGGGATTTACAGTAGGGATAACGATTCTTTCGAAAAATATCGATAAACATCTTGTGTAGTTACGATCTAAGTTTACATCTTCGCGTCAAGGTATTAAGATGTTACGTGTTGTCTATTCTTTCGTATGGTGTGGAAGCGTGGACACTGACGGAAGCAACTCTCAAAAAGCTCCAAGCGATATGGACATAAGTGGGATCCGAATCAGCTGGCAGGATAGAGTGCGTAATTAGAAAGGAGACAGATATCGTAAGATCTGTTAAGACCAGAAAATTATCTTATTTTGCACATGTAATACGCAATCCTGACACGTATAGTATATTGCGTTTTATCATCCAGGAAAAAATAGAGGGAAAACGGAGTCCTGGGAGAAGAAGAACATCATGTTTGAAGAATTTACGCCAGTGCAGTCAACAAAATTATCCGATAACGGACTCGGCACTATAAGAAGAAGACTGGGATCCGAGTGGTTCCGCTCATCGCTTGCGACGTTGCCGGCAGATGGAGAAAGGCGTTAACAAGGAACGATACTCATTTATATCAGTATAAGATTAAAATTTTTCCCTGTCGGAGAAACGGAAACTAAACACTCAGTCATCTCGCGAGTTTTTGAATAATTATTAATTAACCCTTAAACTAAAAATTTTATGGTTTCTACGAAAAGAGAAAAAATCGAATGTCGATTTTCAAGAGTGAAATATCGATTCCGAATCGATTTAAGAAACCGATTTATTTGGCTCGATGGATGTATTCTTCGATTAATCGATTTCAGGTCGTCGTGTATAGTTTAGTTTAATTAAAATATGTAATTCAAAATACAAATATCAAAATCGATCGTATTTGTTTTTATTTGTTGTGTGTCATGCAAACTATAGGGTGGACAAAAAATTTCGACCGGTAATGTACATCTTAATGCATAAATACAATATTTTTTGGTAATTTTATACTTTCGCTCTAGAAAGTCGAAAAATCATCCGATTTCGATGATTTTTTTTAAATCTTCGTTTTTACAGCGGATTTACGAAAAAAAATATGGGAATAAAAAAATGAAAACTTATATTGGTTTAAAGGCTTTGAACTCATTCACGTATAATTGTTGATAGCTTTTTTCCAAATAATCAAATGAAGTTGTTATATTTTTTTCATGTTCTACACAAAAAAAGAACAAATTTAAAAAAAATTTATACAAAACTGTTGATTTATCATGTTTTTGCAATTAAAAATAATAACAATTTCTCTTAAAATTGACCTTTTCCCACAAATAATCGTTTATACCTTTTTTATTGAGTAATCATTGAAATTTTATGAACAAAAACATTCTTAAAATCATTTATTGTAATCGAGTGTACAATATTAAAAGTTAACTTTGAAAAATTGAAAATTTTCACCATTAAAAAAATGGTATCTTACTAAGATTGACTGTTTTTTTTTTCAAAAAGTTGTTTTTTGTGTAAATTAACAAAAAAAATGTATGAACTGCGTTTGATGCTTTGTAAAAAGTCATGAACGATTATATGCAAAGAAGTGCGTTTATGATCAGATTTAAAAAAAAAGATTCATCGAAATCGGATGATTTTTCGATTTTCTAGAGCGAAAGTATAAAATTACCTATTTTTTTTTTCAAACAGCTTCATCTAAACGTGTTTGAATAGCTTAATGATTTCCAATTTGTCTCCTTCCTCTCTATCACCTCTACTAGATTAATAATTAACAATTAATACCCTCGAGTCGAGGCGAAAGCGTTAAAAACGGAGCCAGCTGAGTAAACGATTCATTAATTGCATTTAGCTTGAATACGTGTTTTTATCCCCCAGCTAAATTCATCCGAAATATCGATTATATGTATGTGTAATTCCTGAAATTCTTTACTGTTTGGCAACGTCGTTCGAATGTGACCTCGTACTTTCTCTTTATTGACGTATAATTCAATAACTTTAATATAACTCAACCGAAAAAAAAATGTGCCACGAACTTTATGTATCACGAATTTTACTATATTTTGTTTAAATTTGTGAAAAGAGAACTCGTTTATTTCAAATAAAATCGATCGATTTTTTTATATTCTCGAATCTAGCGACGACCTCGATAAATTCTAATTTCTCTCGAGGTTTGTATATAACATCTGTGGTATAAGAAAAATCGGAAATTGCAGGTCGAGTGTATGCTCTTGTTCGAGAGAAATAAACAGATGCAATACGACGAGGAAGATGGAGAGTAAAGATTAAATATCAATGGTGGGATTCAGGACCGGTTTCAAGGTTTCGAACGTCTCATGGTATATTGAAATATGGTTTCTTTGTTTCGGGTGTGAAATGATGAACCCACGTTTCATCCATAGTTATGTAACGGCGTAAAATTCGACTTTGTTGCCAAACACTCGATGGAAACATCTCCATTTTGAGCTAACGCGGCACCCATCTTGCAGCTCATGTCTCTTATATCCAAATTTTCAGTTAATTTGCGATGTACCGCACTTTTTAAAATGCCTACTAAGTCTACGATGATCCAGTACCGCTTTGTCGATTTTCTTCCAACATTTCTCGAGTCTTCACCTCATTTGATCGACCACAGGGATGGTGGTCTTCGCAGGTCGTACTGCCTCGTTTAAACTCCGCTACTCAATATTTTATTGTTGATAACGAAGGAGCAGTCTCACCCAGAGTAAAATCTAGTTCAGCTTTTATAATGGTTGGACTAAGGCCTTTCGAATAAAACTTTCTAATACAATGATGTTTATCAAGCAGCTACCGCCATCTATAGTTTAGGCCGGGCACTTCTGGGATGATTTTCGTATAATTGTGAGTGTTGGTATGAATATCACTAACGGTTCCAAAAATTCCAGCTTAACAGGACACGATATCAACAAGTTATCAATCCTTCAGTCGATTTAGAATAAAAGTCTAAGCACCTGCATCCTCTTCAATATCTGAATCAGTTTTTTTTTAAATTTATATATTTTCTTTTTTAACATTGTCTTTTTCCATTTTTCACAGAATAAGGGATGATTTATAAGGGTTGAACGTTTGGAATGCAAAATATTTGAGTTGAACACAAACAAAAAAAATCAATTTAATATAATAAGCTACCCATATGGATTAAATAATATTTTTTTTAACTTATATTAACCGAGGGTGCTTTATAAGGGATGCAATACATCAAGCAGGGTTGAAAAATCATAAATACTATATTAAAGCATTGAAAAACTTCAATTCAAACCTTAAATGTATTTTTCTATTCATTACATCCTTATACTTATAATTTTATTGATTTTTGCAATAAGGGGTAGTTTTTTGAAGATGAGGGTAAGTCAAGCTTAGTTCCAAATTTTCATGCAAATCGATGCGGTTTCAGGGAAATCGAAGGTAATACCTCATGTTTACCTTGGTAACCTGGACTAATTTCAGAAACGCCGAAACAGTAGAATGATCCTGATTTTTCTCAACAAGTATTAATTCTGTTTAAGTAATTTCGTGGAATATAAACCACTCATTTAAATTATTTTGGCCGGTACGATTTTTTGAGTAAATGAAAAGATTTTTTTTTTGGAATTTATAAAACCTCAAATGTATCACCTTGTATCTCAGAAACGCCGAAACAGTAGAATGATCCTGATTTTTCTCATCAAGTATTAAATGTGTTTAAGTAATTTCGTGGAATATAAACCACTCATTCCAATTATTTTGACCGATACGATTTTTTGAGTAAATGAAAAGATTTGTTTTTGGAATTTTTAAAACCTCAAATTCAACACCCTGTATCTCAGAAACGCGAAACAGTAGAATGATCCTGATTTTTCTCAACAAGTGTTAATTCTGCTTAAATAATTTCGTGGAATATGAATTATTGACCTCAATTATTTTGTTCGGTAAAATTTTTTGATTGTAAGAAATGAATTTTTTTCGAATTTTTAATACTTCAGATTTAACACCTTATATCTCAGTAATAGAAAACAGTAGAAACTGTTCGATTGTTTAATATATATAATAAATCTATAAAAGTATTTTTCTTCAATATAAATACAATATTCCATTTATTTTGAAAGTTATAATTTTTTTAATTAAATATTGGTTTTTCATATTTTCTTGATAAAGATTTTTATTTTCATAAAGATATTTCGCATTGTATATTATATTTTCTATTCAAACAGATATGGAAGGCGGTTGCCAAATTGTTTACCAATCAAATTACGTATAAAAGTCGTTACATTGGCACCTGGTTAAAGTCATTAACCTCTGAATGTTCTTATAAACAAAATGCATTCATAAAACCATATATTAAATTAACTTTACATAATATGGATATTTTTTTAGTTCAATTTAGAATTCTAAAAAAAAAATCATTCTTAATACTCCTCTACAGTCAACTGGCTATCAATCTTTATACCCACAAAATCGTATTTCTCCAATTTCCTGGCTTGATTTAAAAAGAAAGTCAACATTCCATCTCCAGAGGTCCTTGGGGAGAGAGTTTTATTTATTGCAACGAATAGACCTAAAAGTATTGTTTTAGAACTCGAGATTGATATGTTTATCGTCTGGATAATTCCTCCGGGAACCAGATTAAAAATTGAACTTTTCGTCACGTTTTAGAAAATAATAGAGAATGAATTTTCGTCTATCGCTGCTGTCAAACTTTTACTCATCTCTAGAGTGAATGGGTTCACTGTGTTACGACGTGATTATCAGTTTATTAACCTCTCCTTGTATGCTGCAAGTAAACAAACTTTGTTTTATTTAGCTTCTTAGTGATACTATAGTATCGTGAGTCACTTTGTTCAAACTGAATCATTTTATATCGTTATTATCGTCAAAAAGATAAAAAAGAAGAAGTATTGCAATTATGATTCCCCTTTCATAATTAACTAGCAACATTATATATTAAAACAATAAAATTAACGATTTTTTAAATGAAATTAATGAAAATATTGTTATTGGGTTGGCGACAGAAAAATCGGTTTTGTAGTATAAAATAAAACATCCAAAGAATAGTTTTTAATCAATTATATATTTTCTATTTTGCTCAATGACCTTCTGCCCTTTTTCTTTAAGCTTCGTGATTCCGCGCTCATAAAATATCTGGTCCTTACAGCAAAAAACTGAACCAGCTGTTACTGAAAGTCATCGTCAATTGTGAAAGTTTGACCATTCAAAGAATTCTGCAAACTTGGTACCAGATCAGGACTGTATTGGGATGTGCCATCATTTCCCAGCCAAGCTCCAATAGTCTCCCATGAGTTGACGTTTTTCTTTCATTGCTTCATCCAGTTTCATGAATTGTTGACAGTAAACATCAGAAATGATTGTTTGGTTCCATGGAAGCAGCTCAAAAAAACAACACCTTTGGAATCCCACCAAACAGACACCGTGAGGTTTTTTGGTTGCTTTTCTGCTGGTTCATCGTGTTTGCTCCCATTTTCGAACCAGGTGCGATTGAATGTCATCGTCAATTGTGAAAGTTTGACCATTCAAAGAATTCTGCAAACTTTGTTGAAGATCTGGGCCGTATGGGGATGTGGCATCACCTCCTAGCCAAGCTCCAATAGTTTCCCACGAGTTGCCAAAGATGTGTAAGGACTTGTTTGATTATGGTGGAACACTAAACCTTTCCGATTTGACAATTCTGACCGTTTTTCTTTGATTGTTTCATCCAGTTTCATTAATTATTGACACTAAACGTCAGAATTGATCGTTTGGTTCCTTGGACGCAGCTTAAAAAAATTCTGGACGTCATTCTTGAGATACAGGGTGTTGAATTTACTATAATAAAATTGGAAAAATTTGACACAAGCTGAAAAATTTTTATCGGCTAAAATAATGGAAATGTTTTACTCGGTGTTTTAGAATACTCCTTTTAATATGTGCAAAAAATTGTACGCTTCGTTTTTGAGATACAGGGTGATAAACTGTAATAAATGTTGAAAAAGTATGCTTGAATTGAAAATCGTACCGGCTGAAATACTAAACATTTTTAGTTCACATTATATAATAGTCCTTTTAAAAGATTGGTAAATTCGAGAAAAATCGATAGACTTTATTCTTAACATACAGGGTGTTCAATTTGTTGAATCAAAATTAAAAAAATTTGACTTTAATTCAAAAAATGGTAAGGGATCAAATACTGGGAAGATTTTGGTAATATTTTTTCCAAAAGATTTATAAATATGAGAAAAAATTATTAAGATACAGGATGTTCAATTTTCTGAATCAAAATTTGGCTTTTCATTGGAAAAATCGTAAGGGCTAAAATAATAAAAATATTTTGATATAATTTTAAAAGAGTACTTTCAATAGATTGGTAAATATGAGAAAAAATCATGGAAGTCATTTTTGAGATACAGGGTGTTCAATTTGCACAATCAAAATTGAAACAATTTAGTCTTAATTAAAAAAATTGTAGTAGCTGAAGTTGGGGAAATATTTTGGTTATTTTATAGAATAGTGCTTTCAAAAGTTTGATAAATTTAAGAAAAAAATCATGGACGTCATTCTTAAGATACAGGATGTTCAATTTGCGGAATCAAAATCAGACTTTTCATTCGAAAAATCGTAAGGGCTAAAATAATGAATATATTTTGATATAATTTTAAAAGAGTACTTTCAATATATTGGGAAATATGGGAAAAATCATGAACTTTATTGTTAAGATACAGGGTGTACAATTTGCTGAATCAAAATTAAATTTGGTCTTAATTCAAAAAATTGTAGTAGCTGGAAGTTGGGAGAATAGTGCTTTAAAAAGCGTTATTCTTGAGATACAGGAGTTCAATTTGAGGAATAAAAGTAGTGAGGGCTAAAATAATGTTAAAATTCTACAAGAATACTTCGAAAACATTGATTTATATATTATCAGAAACGTTTGAATATTTATATTAACAGCTATAGCGACGTGCTAATAAATGAATCATTACAATGTCCGTCGATGCATATAGTAAGACAAGTACCATATATTTCTATTGGAAATTTAGTGTTTGTAAAAAACAAAATTTGCAAATTCGTCTTTTTTTAAACAACGTTTCATTATCTGTATATAATCAGCTACAGGGTTATCAGATTATTTTCGCAATAATTATCGATTAGAAATAAAATCAACTATCATATATGAATTGAGATAATAATTATAAACAATGTTATCTGTTACGGATTCATATATATCAGAAAATCTGCCATCGGTGGCATTGTCTTTATGCAAATATAACTTAGAAGGAAGCGACTTGCAAATAAGAAAAGTTAAACTCGTTTACGACACCCTGCCAATGACCAATTGGCGTGAAGTGAAATGGCGGCTCTGAAGATAACGCTGCTCAAGGCTACCGGAATACGAACATGAATATTTGAATACGTTTCCTCGTCGAAAAGTCCGAAGTTGGTGTTTGGAATTAAAGTCGGTAGCAAATCAAATTTATCATACGTGTTTGCATTTTAAATTCATCGAAATGGATGCGGAAAGAGATTAGAATGTATTTAGTGGTCGATCCCCCCTCTACTTCTATTTTAAATAACACGTATTTGAAAAAAATGATGATAAACTTTGTTGGTGTGCGGAAAGGACAAATTTCTGTACGTATAAACGTCAGTTAATGAAATGTCGATGTTCCGGTTGCATTTTTTTCGATTCAATTATCATTTGCGCAACTGCATCTCACTGATTACGTTGCGTATCACGAATTCTTCGACAAGGACAAGCAGTGAATGTACCGGAAATGATCATCTGTCAATCGGTATAACATTGTTAATAATAACAACATTGAGTGAATTTAAAATGAATTCTCGTTCGTTTCAAGTTTCTTTATAATATTTGTATTAACGACATGTGAGTAACACGTTTCATTTCCGTATAAATTACACTGTAAAAAAGTTGGAAGCTGTAGAACTGGATGAAATATTATTTCAGTATATACTACACCGAGAAAATTTCTTTTCTCTGAACTACATCTGTAACAAATTTGGAAATTATAAAATTATATGGAACTACACGATGAAAATATTAAAACTAGAGTCAAATGCATTTATTTTATAACAATTACACCGAAAAAACTTGAAAATTGAACTTTCTTTCATCAATTACTCTGGAAAAAGTTGAAATTTGAATTTTTTTCATCAATTAAACTGAAAAGACATGGAATTTGAGTATTTTCTCATCAATTACACTAAAAAACCTTGAAAATTTAACTTTTTCTCGTCAATAACATCGTAATTCTCATCAATAATATTGTTTTGTATTATAGTTATTATTAACACGTTCACATTAACATTTATTTGTAAGAAAATTTTTTACATAGCTTTAACAACAGAACTTCTTATATATCTCATTTCTTCCATTCGCTCAGTAGTCGGTTGGTCGGACAGCGTTGCCAGTTTTCATGAGTTTTGAATTAATTCTGGCGTGAACATACTCCCCGCGTTGAAAGCATAAGGATGGCTTTCAAAGGTCAACTGGAAGGGGGCAGATTTTTTGAAAGCTTCTTTTGATGATTTCTCCAGAGGGAGTTCTTATAGAAGCGACCCTAGCGATACCGTCAGGGCCTCTATGGAGCTTGCTGATTCTACCTAATAACCACTGAGTGGGCATAGTGTTCTCGCCTTTCACTAAAACGAGAGAATCTTCTACTAGATGGCCTTGGTTGGACTTCCATTTGGTGCGTCTTTGGAGCTCCGCAATGTACTCAGATTTCCATCTGTTCCAGAAGTGCTGTGCTAATTGTTGTACGAGCTGAAATCTGGAAAGTCGATTCATTTTTATGTCGGTGACATCTTGATCAGGTGCTGCAATTATTGGTCTTCCAATCAAGAAGTGAGCTGGGGTAAGAGGTCCAAAATCGTTGGGATCAGAGCTCAGTGGGCATAAAGGACGCGAATTCAAAATCGCCTCGATTTGTGCGAGAACTGTGGCAAATTCTTCAAATGATAAATGAACTTGGGTCAAAACGCGCCTTAAATGATGCTTTACGCTTTTGACAGCTGCTTCCCACAAACCTCCGAAATGAGGAGAGTAGGGTGGTATAAACCTCCACTCTATATTCTGAGAGCTACATTTCTCGATTATAGTGTTGCTGCCATGTTTTAGAAAATCCTTTAGCTCTCGCTGTGCCCCGACGAAGCTTGTTCCATTGTCGGACAATATTTTTGATGGTTTGCCTCGTCTAGAGACAAAACGATATAGCGCTTGAATAAATGATTCTGAAGAAAGGCTAGAAATCAATTCCAAATGGACTGCTTTAGTTGATAAACAAATAAATACGCCAATATAACATTTACTTAAACGACAACCTCTACCTTTCTTATCGTTAATCATAAATGGCCCCGCGTAATCAACTCCCACTATTGAAAATGCACTAGAAGGATTAGTTCTATCGCGCGGTAAGTTGGCCATAATTGGCTGTATGGTTTTAGCATTGAATTTGAAGCATTTCACACAATTCTTAACAGTCTTTCGTGCAAGATTTCTACCGGATATAACCCAGTAATTTTCTCTTATAGTGCTTAAGAGCAGCTGAGGGCCGCCATGCAATAGGCGTTCATGTTCTTGTAAAAATAGTAGCTTTGAAAAATGATGCTTTGAATTGATCAAAATTGGATGCCTTTTGTCAAAGGAGTAATTTGAATGTTTTAGTCGCCCTCCTACGCGTAGCAAACCATCGGGTTCTAGAAAGGGACTAAGACTTAATAGATTACTATGGGAGCTCAAAGGCTTGTTATTTTTCAATGTTTCAATTTCGGTAGAATACGATTGAGATTGACAAATTCGAATGAGACATTTTAGAGAATCACTTAACTCCTGTACTGTAAGAGAACCGCCTCTTCTGCGATTTCTCTGAAGACAATTATCCTTAAATCGTAAAATGTATGCCATTGTTCGTTGCATTCTTGAGAAATTTGAGAAACGTTCAAAGGGAAAACTCAGAGTAGGGGGCGCAACATTGGTCAGAAGACTGGATTTAAGTTCAGGTAAATCATGAACCACCTCCAGCTTGTCATTGGGCCAAAAACTTGGGTCCTTAGCTAGCCAAGTAGGGCCGCGCCACCACAAATCAGAGTTTAAAATTTGACTAGGATATATTCCCCTTGAAGCAATATCTGCTGGATTATCGTGGGTGGGGATGTGCCTCCAATCGGCGTGTTTAGTGAGAGACTGAATTTCTGCCACTCTATGGGCCGTGAATGTTTTTAGCAGATTCGGGCTTGTGCGTACCCAAGCTAGAGTTATAGTTGAGTCCGACCAAAGTGTGAAAGATTTGAATTGAATTTTCAAAGCAGTTTTAGCTTTATCTGTTAGGCGGGCTAGAAGCAATGCTGCGCATAATTCCAACCGCGGGATTGGTATTGTTTTTATAGGTGCCACCTTTGCCTTGGCGCATAACAGGGATACATGAACCTTTTGATCGGAATCAATACTTCTCAAATAAACACAGGCTCCGTAAGCCTTTTCCGAAGCGTCAGCGAAACCATGCAGTTGTAATTCAACAGCATTCTTGCAAATAGCTTGTCTGTTTAACTCAAGATCGTTCAAAATAAGAAGCTCCTTCTCCAACCTTACCCAATTTTCAGATATAGCTTTTGGAATAGCGTCATCCCAAGCTAATTTATTTTCCCATAATTTTTGCATTATCATTTTTGCGATAATAGTACATGGGCTTAGTAAACCAAGGATGTCGAATATTTTTGATATAGTAGATAAAATTGTGCGTTTTGTGACCTTTGTACCTATAGGATTGGTATGAATTTTATATTGAAGCTTATCGTTATTGCAAACCCATATCAAGCCTAATGTTTTTGTTTTGCCATCATGCGCAAATTCTAGTATATCGGATTTTAAATCATTTGAACTTATATTTTTGAGCGCGTTGGTGTCGTTAGAGCACCATTTTCGGAGTGCGAAACATCCCGATTTAAGAGTGTCACTTATCGCTTTACATATGTATTGCGCATGCTCAAGTGTAGGTGCACCTGTTAACAGGTCATCTACATAAAAGTCGTGCTTAATGATTTCGGCTATTTCCGGGTTCATTTCTTGAATATCCTCAGCGAGTTTAGCTAAACAGCGTATTGCAAGATAACTGGCAGAGGCTTGCCCGTATGTAACGGTATTTAGCTGGTAGACTTCCAGGTTATCACTCGGATTTTCGCGCCATACAATTTTTTGCAAATGCCTTTGCTCGGGCGTTATTGAAATTTGCCGGTACATTTTAACTATGTCTGCCGAAACTACATAGTTATATTTCCTAAACCTTAAGACTATTGATAGTAAATCGTCTTGTAAAACGGGTCCAATGACTTGAATATTTTTGAAGGATAGACCGTTGCTAGAGGGCGCTGATGCATCGAAAACTACCCGTAGTTTTGTGGTCAAACTCTCTTCTCTCAAAACTCCGTGATGCGGCATGAAATATTCGAAGCTTGAATCATTGCCGTTACAAATTGTCATATGGCCTAGCTCTTTATACTCGTTCATAAATTGTATATATCTGCTGTGCAGCATTGGATCTCTCCTGAATTTTCGTTCTAATGCATAGAAACGTTTTTCGGCTTGAGCTTTCGACTCACCTAAACTAGAAGGTTGTTGCTTCAAAGGTATAGTGACTGTAAAACGTCCGTTCGCGTCTCTGGTAGTAGTTTTGATGAAATTGTCCTCGCAAAATTGTTCATCTGGAGAAAGTTGTCGCGTGCTAGATATTTCCTCGATTTCCCAAAATTTGGCTATTGAATTTAATAATTCCTGGTTTATACTTAAATTACAAGAAGCCTTTTCAACGTTGTTAGTACTTATTTGCCCAGATACAACCCAACCTAGCACTGTATCAATTAATAGCGGCATATTTTTTCCTAACGAAATTTTGTTATTGCTTAAGATTGTCCAAAATAGGTCCGCGCCAATGAGCATGTCTACTGGTCCGGGAATATTGAATTGTGGATCAGCTAGCTTTAGATCACCTGGAATCGCCCAAGATTGCGTGTTGATTCGACAACACGGCATCACACTTGTAATCTCTTTTAGAATATAACAATTGCCATGCGCTTTAAAATTGGTATGTATAGATTTAAATGAAACCTTACACCTTTTACTGACCTTTGAAATATTGTTTGAAATTCCGAAAATTGAAAGATCTGTTTTATGTGTCGCAATATTCAAACGCTTTTGCAAATCCTCCGTTATGAAGGAAGTTTGAGAACCACAATCTAATAACGCTCTTGCTTTGTGAAAATTATTGAAATTGTCTGAAATGAGTAAACAGGCGGTAGATAATAGCACCTGCCCCGCCGCTGGTACCACTACGCCACTGCTTAGTGCTGCGGAACTTGAGCTCGCGTTGTCCGCTATCTCGAGTTTTTCATGCAAAATTGTATTGTGCCAAGCTTTACACACTTTGCAAGGCCCTAATTTACACTGTTTGACAGAGTGACCCGAACGCAAACAGTTATGGCAAAGATTTGATTTTTTGACAAAATCTTTTTTTTGTGTTATTGTTAATCCGAGAAACTCTGCACAACGATATATTGAATGCTCTTTCTTGCAATAGGAGCATGTATATGTACTTGAGGTCAATGACCTTACTCTACTTTGTTTATTGAATTTATTTTCCTCATTACTAAATTTTGAATCTGATTTATTTAAACTGAGACTGTTCTTTGATTCTAACATATTAAGAAAATTGGAACGTTTTTGTAAAAATTGTAGGAATTTATCTAACTTTGGCAATTCTTCCTGATCTCTATTTTCCCTTTCCCATTCAAGGTTTGAGCTAGTATCTAATTTATTAGTAATCCAAAAAATTAGTAGAGGATCCCAATTAGTTATATTTTGCCCCAATTGTTCAATAGATCCCAAATGTTTGTGAATATCGTCAGCTAAATTTTGTAGTTTTTCAGCTGTCGGTTTTTGTATATTTTCTAATGAAAAAATAGCTCTAATATGTTCATATATTAATTTTTTAGTATTGTCAAATCTTTTTGAAATTGTGGCCCATGCCACTTCATAATTGTCGGCCGTATATTTGATTTTGGAAATGGACGCCGCTGCTGTTCCTCCTAGTGCACTTCGCAAGTAATAAAATTTTTGAATATTATCTAATTTTTTACTATCATGAATAAGGCATTTATATGTGTCCCTGAATTCTAACCAATCTTCAAAGTTTCCACTGAATTTAGGAAGTGATATATCCGGAAGCTTTATACCCTCGTTTTTACAACAAGCTTTGTCTGAAATCACGCTAAGATTTGTATCATTATCGTGATTATTGTAGCTTTGTAAAATGTTTTTAGCAACAGCGATTGCATCATAATATGAATTTTCAAATCTCTCTCGTTCGATTAATTGCTCATCTAAATTTATATCATCCTGTAACTCTATTTCTAATTGATATGATTTGAATTCGTCAAGATAATTTTCGGCATCACGTAACCTATCTTTTAATTTTGTAACTTCTGTTTGGCTTAAATTAGATATAGTTGCAAATTCATTTACCGCTTTTGTGAAAATAGTTAACTGAGCTTTAATTACACCTCTTTTCTTTATTAGTTTGCCAAGTTCTGCCATTTTATATTGTCAAATTGTTCAAGCACAAACAGAGAAGCTTTGAAATCGCAAATGGAAAGAAAAATTCGGAAATAAATAATTTGGAACAAACTCACTCTGATTTCGGTCGAACTGCCTGATTCTTGCAATTGAACTAGTCGGCCAGTTGAGTTGATGTCTGGTCGCCGTGATATTGTATCGACTACTTGTTTGGTCGATCACTTTGCACTCGTTGATAGTTGCTTGCAGCACGTGGTAAATTGTTTTTGGGTTATAGTTGTTAATAATATATTGTTTATTGCGAATTTTCACTGGTTTTGTTTATAATCCGCTCGTAAGGACCATGTTTTGTATTATAGTTATTATTAACACGTTCACATTAACATTTATTTGTAAGAAAATTTTTTACATAGCTTTAACAACAGAACTTCTTATATATCTCATTTCTTCCATTCGCTCAGTAGTCGGTTGGTCGGACAGCGTTGCCAGTTTTCATGAGTTTTGAATTAATTCTGGCGTGAACAAATATCATTCACCCTTGAAAATCAAATATTTTCTCATTAACTACACTGAAAAAACTTGAGAATCGAACTTTCTTTTTTCCATTTCACTAAAAAACTTGACAATTGAACTTTCTTTCACCTATTACACTGAAAAAAATTGATAATTTGAAGTTTTTCCCATTAAGTATATTGAAAAAACTTGAAAATAGAAATTATTCTTATCAATTATACCGAAAAAACTTGATAATTCAGCTGTTTCTCATCAATAACACGAAAAAAAACTTGGAAATCAAAAATGGAACTTTTTCCCATCAATTACACTCTAAAAATTTGATAATTCAGCTGTTTCTCATCGATAACACGAAAAAAACTTGGAAATCGAATATTTTCTTATCAACTACACTGAAAAAACTTGAAAATTGAACTTTTACATAGTAAAAACTCAATAATTGAGCTGCTTCTCAACAATAACACTATTAACCCTTGGAAATTGAAAATTTTCTCATTAATTATACTGTAAAAACTTGAAAATTCAACTTTTTCCCATCAATTACACTCTAAAAATTTGATAATTCAGCTGTTTCTCATTAATAACTCTGTAAAAACATGGAAATTGAATATTTTCTCATCAACTACACTGAAATAACTTGAAAACTGAATTTTTTCTCATCAATTACACTGTAAATAGTTGGACATTGAACTTTTTTCCATAAGTTACTAAATACTAAGAAAACTGTTAAGTAACATGTGACATATTGTAGTATAAACTACACTGTGAGTTGTAAAATAAAATTAAACGAAATATATTTACATCAAGTCGTTTTCCGTTCCGAAAATATGAAACTTCGGTCATGCCAAAGGACTTTAGCTCCCATTAATTCATTGTGCAGTTTTTCGCTACTTGTATTTCTAAATATAATAATAAACTTTAGTATATTGGCCGCGCATAATATAATTTTCTATTTTAATTATAGATCTCGAGTCAGTAACCTTTAATAGACTTCAACTATTCTGACCCCCATATATTTTAGTTTAGTTTAAATTAGCAATCAAGCCCGTAGTTGTTTGTTTTTCAAACATCGCCATCCAGCACCAACATCGAACCAATCATTAAGAGAATACAGGAATTCCTCTTGATAAAACTATTAATATATTTATAGCTGATTGAAAATTTTCCTTTTAATTTATTTGATTAAGTACAACCCTGACCTGTCCGTGTGAATTTCGCCTGAAACTGTTTACTTTATTGGAACAATGGTTTCCTTTACTTGCCTGTGGATTTATCTAAAGTTTTGACAAACGACAGTCTTGATCTCATTGAAAAAGAATATTTTTCTGGAAAATATCTATATGACCATCCCCAACCGGACGTAACGATGGAATAGGGCGAAAAAATAAATGGACCTTTCATTGGGATATCGTTCGAAGGGATTTCGACATTGAAAGAAGAAAAAAAAAAAGACCCGGCGGTGCAAAAATGATGAAAACATACACGTTCATTGTGCGAAATAATGAAATTTTGTTATACTACCCGGAAGAGAGGGTGCTTAACAACCTTTAACGGCATATAAATTGTAGCGATGAGTCTACACAATTTTATTTTATATTCCAAACGTTTGATCGTTTTCTGGTTGGTTTATTTTGCGTTCGATATATAAAGGGATGTAGTTCACATTTTTATATACAGGATACACAATAATCATTACAAAACCCCTTTTATTAGAAAATTCTTCTGTGCTACGACTATGATATATAAATAAAATTTCGACAAAAAGAGATGTTGGTTTCAGGTAGATGGTAAAATGGGTGTCGAGGGTTTAGTACCCTCAACAGAACACGTGTTGATTCGTATTTCAAAAAACTTTTTACCTCAGATGGAATAGACCATTGAACAACGTTGCCAGATTTTAAACATTTTCGAAACTAACAAATTTATTCACTTCGTTTCTTTGGATTACTTTTTTTATTCCACTGTAAAAAGGTATTAGGATAGCTCATAGTTCAAAGTTGTGGGCGGCCAGGCAGCCTTTGATGTCATTAGGCAAGTTGTGAGGTTTGCCCAGGTGTTTACACCGCGCTCGAGCAAGTGCAGAGCACTCGCAGATGATTTGGTCTGCAGTTTTTTCCTTCTCCATGCACCAGCGGTATTCCGGATCGTCCGTGATGCCCATGGTGTGGAGATGGCATCTTAGATGATAGTGTCCGGTTAGAAGTCGGAGTTCGTGCCTATTTAGTTAAAGCAGTTGTTTGGTGTGAAACGCACGAGGCCCATCTATATGGGCCTTCGCTTGTCGGATGCCAGGTGTCTCCATCCGAGTCCTTATTGCGAGTAGACCATTCAGGGACGCAACGAAAACGCTCTTGGCAACACCAAGGATCTCAGTCTGGCGAGTGAGTCTGCTTCATCGTTTCCCGAGTGACCGGGCAACAAAACGAGCTGGATCTTTCAGCCATCACTCACCAGACTCTCTTGCACTCCAGCACTAGCCTAGAACACACCTTTTCAGCTTGTATGACAGCTCTATTGTTAGAGTAGATTGGGATTACTGGCAACCAACCAAAAATCTCCTCCAAAAGCAACGATTTCTCCAAGTCTTCCATAGACTCGTCCTCCTTTTCGCTACCAGGCAGGCACACTTTGCTTTCTTCTGAAAATAGAACGCAGTCTAGTTGTTTGTTAATCCAACGTGTTGAAAAATCATGAACTGGCTGTTCAGTTTGATTAGATTTGGAGCCAGTAGCTGTTTGACTCAAGATTAGCTGCCTAAAATCTTCTTCTGACAGTACACCTACTCTGCGGTCTTTTTGGACTAAAACACCAATGATGTTTCTCCCGATTTCTTAGTGATGTGCTGATAATGAATCGGTCATTTCCCTCGAACGTACACGTTTAAAAAAAATAGAAACTCTGAAAGGGATGGGCCGAGGAAATTTTGTTGGAGGAAAGACCCACCTTAATTTCATACGAGCGATCACCTGAATTTTGTCGCATGAATTTAGAAACACTCTGTACATTTATAATATGAAACAATTCATTCATGAATCTCGTTAATCGTTTCCCTATTGATATACATGAATTTATAGAGGGGAGATTATTAAATGACATAGAACAAACGGTTGCAACCCTTCTGAACATCGATGCAACTAACGGTTTGATTAGGAAGGGTAGACATACTGTAGACTATAAATACGAGGGTTGTTGGAACGCGACCTAACAATATTAACATTTATAAATATATAAGAGATAATGGTAAAAAACAATAAAAATATTAGGAACTAGTCCACTGATATTTGGCGAATGCGTTGGGTAGTTTTTACCTTACTTTTTGTAATTGTTTTCATAGTTATAGAAAACTTTTGTTTGCGACAGTTTAGAGATTTCGATAATTCGAAGGTACTAGAAAAGATTTTAATATATAAAGCGGAGGATCAGTAATCTTAGTTAGTCTATAAAACATCGGGAGAAGTGAATGAACAAGTATAAAGACACAATCACGTGTTAAGAATAGTTATTGTAGAAATAAATTACGTACGTCATTTTGTGATTTAGATTGAAAAAATAAATATCAAATTTTTTATTTGTCATTCAGATTTAATTGAAGAAAAATGTAAATGTGAAAAGTAAATGGTAAATTTACATTAATTATTACATAAACGACGCGTTTTAAATATAAATATGTACTTAACATTAATCCTATTGACTTTATAAAACAAAAATTAGTACCTCACGCTATAAAATCACACAACAAAGATTCAGTTCGTTATCTAGCGCGTATGGTTGTAGTTCTTCCCTACTCGATTTTACGTCGACGCTTTATTTATCGAGAGAAAAAAACACATATAGCCGCTCAATGTTTCTCTAATAATATTGTAGGCTCTAATTGATGACGGGGCTATTTTACAGCAGCCACTGTATGTTTACGATGATTCGTTTAGTGGAAATGTTGTGCTGTTATTTTCCTTTGGATTAGTCGGTAATCGTATCGGCGAATTTTTATTATCCAATTTATACAAGGAGATCCAATAGTAAGTGATAAAGTGAATCTATAAAGATTATTTATTTCGTGCCAATTCTTTAAATTTTTTATTAATAAATATATATATATCATGTTTACGAAAAAATTGACGTGGTATTAACCATGTCACCAAGCAGTGTTTGCCGATAAAGAGTTGACTATTTATTTTTATTCTGTGGGAATCATTTGGTGCCAAAGAAAGATTACCCCCTATCAATTCGATGTTTTGACTGTTCAAAAACGTTTTCCTTTGAACTGATGTGTAACAACTCGTTTTGTCGTGGTGGAAAATGATTCTTCTTCTGCGATAGGTTTCCCTGATTGTTCTGAACACTTCTGGTGTACCATTCAGAATTGACAGTCCCACGTTGATCTAATGGAACGGTGTGGACATGACCAGTTATATAAAACCAAAACTGCACGACGAATGACCCTTCAATTCGATGTTTTGACTGTTCAAAAACGTTTTCCTTTGAACTGATGTGTAACAACTCGTTTTGTCGTGGTGGAAAATGATTCTTCTTCTACGATCGGTTTCCCTGATTGTTCCGAACACTTCTGGTGTACCATTCATAATTGACAGTCCCACGTTGATCTAATGGAACGGTGTGGACATGACCAGTTATACAAAACAAAAACTGCACGACGAATGACCCTTCAATTCGATGTTTTGACTGTTCAAAAACGTTTTCCTTTGAACTGATGTGTAACAACTCGTTTTGTCTTGGTGGAAAATGATTCTTCTTCTGCGATAGGTTTCCCTGATTGTTCTGAACACTTCTGGTGTACCATTCAGAATTGACAGTCCCACGTTGATCTAATGGAACGGTGTGGACATGACCAGTTATATAAAACCAAAACTGCACGACGAATGACCCTTCAATTCGATGTTTTGACTGTTCAAAAACGTTTTCCTTTGAACTGATGTGTAACAACTCGTTTTGTCGTGGTGGAAAATGATTCTTCTTCTACGATCGGTTTCCCTGATTGTTCCGAACACTTCTGGTGTACCATTCATAATTGACAGTCCCACGTTGATCTAATGGAACGGTGTGGACATGACCAGTTATACAAAACAAAAACTGCACGACGAATGACCCTTCAATTCGATGTTTTGACTGTTCAAAAACGTTTTCCTTTGAACTGATGTGTAACAACTCGTTTTGTCTTGGTGGAAAATGATTCTTCTTCTGCGATCGGTTTCCCTGATTGTTCCGAACACTTCTGGTGTACCATTGAGAATTGACAGTTCTACGTTGATCTAATGGAACGGTGTGGACATGACCAGTTATATAAAACCATTACTGCACGACGAATGACCCTTCAATTCGATGTTTTGACTGTTCAAAGACGTTTTCCTTTGAACTGATGTGTGACAACTCGTTTTGTCGTGGTGGAAAATGATTCTTCTTCTGCGATAGGTTTCCCTGATTGTTCTGAACACTTCTGGTGTACCATTCAGAATTGACAGTCCCACGTTGATCTAATGGAACGGTGTGGACATGACCAGTTATATAAAACCAAAACTGCACGACGAATGACCCTTCAATTCGATGTTTTGACTGTTCAAAGACGTTTTCCTTTGAACTGATGTGTAACAACTCGTTTTGTCGTGGTGGAAAATGATTCTTCTTCTGCGATAGGTTTCCCTGATTGTTCTGAACACTTCTGGTGTACCATTCAGAATTGACAGTCCCACGTTGATCTAATGGAACGGTGTGGACATGACCAGTTATACAAAACAAAAACTGCACGACGAATGACCCAAGGCTCTAATGGAACGATGTGGTGCGTCTTGAAAGACCCATACAGTCAATTGGTGCTTAATTTCGGGTTCATATGTATTCGTCACATCTTTTGAGACAATACAATTGAATGTTGATGCAATATTGAATGTATGGGAATGGAACTAATGCCCAAGTATGCCACAATCTCACGGTACGTCACATGACAATCTTTCCCGGGAATTTAACAGCTGGGGATATTTGAACATCTTTATATGTCAATAATTTGAGTCGTTGTGAGTCCAAACTTGGATCCAGTATTTGGTTCCAACAATTTTTTTAATGAACATTGTACGTTTCACGAATTTTGTGCATTTCTTAAACGTAACCTTAAATTTAATTATCCAAATTTCATACTGAATACACTGTTTACACCAATACTTACAATTACACTGTCTGATGCACGTTTCGATAACTAAGCTATCGTCTTCAGAGACTGGAGGTAAATTCTAACATATTTGAATCGACTGATTCGAATATCTGTTATTTATAAATTCAAAAAAACATCAGCTGACGTGGATCAGTGTCGTTTTTGAAATTTACACGAGTGTTATTTGGTATGATAGATGTGGTCGTTCGTAAACAGTAACGGAAAAGAGAAAAATATTCGAAATAATTAAATTTGGAATTGCGTGCTATGAGAAAACCTTAATTCTACTCGACACTAGGGATATTTCATTCTGACATGTCTTCTTACCTTCTTTGTATTTAATTCGATAAAGATTGTATCGTTTTTTGTGTCCACCCGGGGTAAAATTTTCAGTTCCTCATCTGATATTCTATATTTATATATTATAGGACTCAACTTGACGTTTTGTTTACTAGAGAACTTTCTAAATTTACGGGGGTTTTTAATTTGGAACATTTAAAAAATCCAGTAACTAAAATTTGTTGTAATTTAATTTTTTTCTTATTTTATGATACTAAATATCAGAAAATATGGATGAAGACACGTAAAGGGCGTAAAGGAGCGTGTAATGATTAGTAAAAGTCACCTAATTTTGAAAATACAAATACAGGGTGTTCAGGGTAATGAGTAGATGATTGAGTACCTTAAGAGATTGTTCCTCCTAGTATTCAGACTAGTTCTTTTACATGAACAACCCTGTACAATCTAAAGATAGCAAAAACAATTTTTTAAATCGATTTAAAAAAAATGTACTATTTGTTTAACTCGATAAAATTTATGGTTTAGGAGATATGTAGATACATAAAGAAAAAATTTTCTATCAAAAGAGACCTGAAACTAAAGAAAATATCAAGAAAAACATATAAAAGCTTCTAAGAATGAAAAATTATTAATAAATAAACTCTGGAAGTGTCCAAACAAGTCAAATATTTTAAATCAAGTGTTTAGGATGTGTATCAACAAGTCAAATGCTTGAAAAACGATTTAATGGATGTATCCCAACAAGTCACAGTTTGATAAATACTGAAACTAATTATTTATCAAAAAAAAAGGTCTAAGAAGTCAAAAGTCGAAGAGGCGTGACTTCGTTGGGTTGTGTGTATTTGGATGGGGACAATATTCATATTGTCGAAGGGATATATTAGGTTTGAACCTGATATAAGAAAGATTTCTTCGCAAAACTAATTTGTGGTGAATTTAGAACTGTAATAGAATAAAAAGGGCAAAAAAGAAAGAAGAGAAAGGATAAAAAGGCACAGAGGCAACCTCGCAGAATGCTTTTGGCTGGTAAACCGCTTCACCAAGTTACAGGAAAACCACAGAAAACCTGGTGTTCTTTTCCGAAAAATCTGCTGTATAAAAATCTGATTCCCGTCTTTCTTCCGGTTTTTCCAGGCTGGTTTTCACATTATCCCGGTTTAAATTTCGTCAATAAACAACACTTTTATGATGATGAATATTTATTTTCGTAAATACAAGTATAATTATCCACCAAGTTATTTTTTGAATATAACTATTCCCTGCAGCATTTCTGCAAGCTTTCTTTAAGAGTCTTTAGTCTTAAGGATTTTTTATTTACAGTTTTCCTTTCTTCTTCTGTTTTGTGCCTTGTTGTGCTGTGCCATATCTTCCCTCATCATCCCCTAATCTTTGGTGATTCTTCTTCTAACTTTTCAACCAAAATTTGAACTGAACTGAAAGAATGCTAGTTCAACCAAGAGTAGTTTATTATTCAAAGACTTTTTCACGGTATCACATGATGTGATTCGTGTTTTACAGACATGAATTTTTTCAAGTGCGGATATTTTTCGAGAAACAGGTATGTTTTCTATCCATTGTACTGAAATGAATATCGGAGGGAACTCCAAGCAATCAGTAATGGATAAGAATGTTTCGGAGTCGGGAGGTCTTATCATAAACTGCGATATTCACTGTTACGAGGATGGTTCCAGAAGTACCTGGCCTGATCTAGAAATAGCGATAGTTGCTGGATTAGAAAATACACAATCTATACAGCACATGCTTCAAGTTTGAAGACGCCACGTTGTTTAGTATTTGTTTGGCAGTAATCGGTAGTGAAAGTTTTCAGTGATCGTTATGTGATACAATACTTTTATTTGAAAGGATTTGGCCCAACCAATATAAGATCTGAACTAGATTCTAATCTAAGTGAGACTAATCCTTCGTTAACAACAATAAAATATTGGATAGCGTAGTTTAAACGATGCCGTACGACCTGCGAAGACCAGCATCGGCCAAACGAGGTGACGACTCCAGAAATGTGGAAGGAAAATCAAAAAGCGGTACTGGATGATCGTCGACTGAAGTTGCGCGAGTTAGCAGACATAGTAGGCATTTCAAAAAGTCCGATACATCGCATGTTAACTGAAAATTTGGACATGAGGAAGCTGGGTGCCGCATTTGCTCACATTGGAACGAAAACAGCATCGTGAAGATGTTGCCATTGAGTGTTTGGCAATGTTACATATAAATAAATGGTTTTATAACCATGGATAAGACGTGGGTCCATAGTTTCACACCCGAAACAAGAGAACAATCAAAACAATAGACTGAAAAGGGTGAACTAGCTCCCAATAAGGCAAAGACCGTTCCATATGCAGGCAAGGTCATTGCGACGGATTTTGAGGATGCGCGTGGGATAATATTCGTTGATTATCTTGAAAAAGGAAAAACTATGAACGGCGAACTTATTGCAATTATGAGCGAAGAAATCGAGCAATAATGGCAGTATTTGGCTAAGAAGAAAATGTTGTTTCATCAAGATCAATGCACCAAATCACACATCCGTTATTTTAATGATCAAAATTAATGAATTCATATTTGTAATGTTACCTCATGCAACCCATTCGCCAGATTTAACCCCCTCGGACTATTTTCTGTTCCCACAGTAAACAATGCTTCGGTGGTGAAAGATTTCCCAACAATGAAGAGGTGTTAATGTCTGTTTTGATAAACTTGACGATTAATATTATAAAAAAAGTATCACATTGAATATCGCTGGGAAAAGTGATTAGAGCTAAAAAGAAATTACGTTAGAAAATAAATAGTTTTCTTTGTTAAGCCAGATACTTTTGGAACCATCCTCGTAGTTTGACTTTGTTAATGAATGTTTCTAGTTATAACTTGATTAATATAGGGTGTACACGTTTCATATGACAAAAATTATTACTACCTAAGGGTGGTAACTGAACTTTCAACTCGTCGACGAGGTAATTTGATAGTTTTTTGGTGATTAGTATTCACGTCCTTCAAAACATCCACAAAACGTGTTCAAATTCCATTAGCTTTAGTCCTTTTAACGGGATCTAGACTTATCGCGAAGGTCGAAAAGTTAACAATATCTACGAGGATCGTCCCAAAAGTAACTGGCCTGACATAGAAATGACCGGCGGTAGTTGCTTGAAAAAAACACTGGATTAGAAAGTACACAATCTATACAGCATTTATTTCAAGTTTGAAGACGCTACGACGAAAATTATTACTACCTAAAGGTGGTAACTGAACTTTCAACTCGTCGACGAGGTAATTTGATACTTTTTTGGTGATTATTATTCACGTCCTTCAAAACATCGTACAAAATGTTTTGTTTACAATTAAGGGAGAATATAATGAAATAATTCGTTCAAACCTTGTGTAGGGATCACCGAATAAAGATCAAATTTGGTTTGGTTCAAAAGGAAAAACAGTACAAAGTGTTCTAGATGATTTTTCACGTCTGTCGCACGTTTCTGTAAATAAATTATCGTCTTCAGAGATTGAAACTTGCGTAAGATAAGAATTCCAATTTAGACGATTTTTCGTAATATATTCCATAAAAAAATTTATAACCAAGTCAAAATTCCATTAGTTATAGGAACTTACGTTCTTTGTTCTCCGATCGCGCGCGTCAGGATAATTTCGTAGCGCTAATTAGTGACATAATTGATTATGGGTTTCTAGAGAAAATCCCCGTTTTAATTGAATTATTACATAAAAATCATGGAGAACTCGAAGAAATGAGCTGGAACGCTCTTAAAATTAAAAGACGTTAATTCTATTTAGCGTAAATTTGAAAGATTTATACTTTAAATATGTTAAATTTTATTTCGGGGGACAGAACATTAAAAAAATCACTTTTTAAAAGAGTTTCGAAAAAAAACTATAAAGTTATTTCCTTTTCAGAAATTTGATAAGACAAGTTCATATAAAACGATAATTTTATTAACAAAAGATTGAGATATTTGCCATATCTGTGGACAATCTTTTCAATACCCTCTTCAAAGAAAGTTACCGCAAATGTAGCCTAACCGTTCAGTAACAGAAGAGTACAAAACAGACCTTGTAACTTCTGGAAATTCCTTAGACAAAGCAGCATTCTGTCAGCTGGTTGATCCAGGTCATCTGAAACGACAGATATGCGTCCTTGGCCCCCTTCATCATGCTTAATCTTTAAACCTTCGACACCATTCACGTACGACACCAACACTCATGCAGTTTTCTCCATACATACGACTTATTCTCCGATGGATTTCAGCAGTACTATGGCCTTCAGTCTGTATAAAACGAATCACACTTGGCGGAAGCATCAATAATGGCGGACATATTTGCTGTAGCACAACGCCGACTGACGCCTGAATGTCAACAATGCCCGCGTAGCGTCTGCACGGAGCGATCGGAAGTTGAAAAAAAAACGGCCCTCGTAAATGGATTTAATCGCATATTCTCCTATTTTTCTTTTTTTTTGCCTCTTATATTATTTATTGGGTCTAACTAATTCTTTTCGACCATCTCTCCCTCCATTTTCCATTATATTTCCAGCCCTATATCATCTATTTTCACGATTCACGCCACTTCTTGTTGTTTGATTTTATTGTTATCTTCCTTATCATTTTTCTATCAATCTTTCATTTAACGTCTACTCTATTCCTATATTTACTTCATCATTTCAGCTGCCGTTTCGTCAACTTGTTTATGCTGTTTAGATTCTTTTCAATCACTTCGTTTTTCATCCTTTATGAATTCGTGTCTTCCTTTCAAGGATTTGTGTGGATTGTCGTTATTTATCAGTGGCTACGTTTATTAATTCAATGTGTTTCTGATATATTTTCCCTAATTCTAATTTATTTGCAGTCTAATTCTCTTCTACTGTTTTTTTAGAGTATTTCGTCGAAGTCTACATTTATTTCATAATCTTCCGTATTTCTTTTGTACCTTTTCACTATATTTTTATGTTTTATTGTGATAGAAATTTTTGTTGTTTTATACGAAACAACGTGGAACGAAAGTCGTTGCCAGCTAGATTATGAGCGTTTTCGTTGTGGGAAAGCGGCAAAATATATTCCGAGCTTTCTAATACTCATGTATTCATCGTCTAAGAAATGATTATTAAAGATTTGCGGAGATTTCAAATTGTGTTATTTTCTGTAAAAAACATTAAATTCATCGATTTAAAAATTGAATATTCAAATTGACAAGAAATGACACAATTCAAAACCGTTTACGTCACGTTTTATTTCAGAATTTTATTACAAAAAACGTGTTTGACATAACGATGTAATTCTATTAGAATTGTGTGAGTGACGACGCGATTTTCAAATATTATTTCAAAAAATCGCCATATTTAAAATAAATACCAGGTGCGATTATCAAGTAACGAGACAAGTGCTGCTACAGAAAAAGTATGTATGCTTCAAAAATTAGTGACCTTCAGCTGTTTAGCCTGAAGCATACTTTTTCGAATGCGATGTCTACCGTGTCTGCAGACAAATCAGTGCAGCCGTTGCCTTCGTTTTTATAGGGACTGTTTATTTTGTTTTTCCGAGAAAATTGTTATGAAATTTCACATGAAACAACCGCGTCGCAGCGTTTTTAAAATGGCCGAGAAGATATTAAAGATGATTAAGTATTCGTGCTATTATTGAATCCATGAAATTGATATTCCGAACTGCCAGTCAACAGGTTTTTAGCCAAGTACAACATCACAGTCTTAAACCATCCACCTTATTCGCCGGATCTTACCGCGGGCGACTTCTATCTCTTTCCCAAGATCAAATATGCATTAAATAGAACAGGATTTGATTCAGTTGAAGCTGTCAAAGAAAAAACAGCGTGCGTTCTGAGGGAAGGGACGATTGAAGGAGAAAATATATCATTGTAGCTACACCTCGTATATTTAAACGCTGAAATATCTCATATTTTGTTATTTGGGATTACCAAAGCAGGCATATTTGTTGTCGTCATCTAACCGTGACAAATGATCGTTAAAATAACAGAATTTTGATAAACGACCCGTCAACGGGGTTAAGGGTCGACCGCGGGTCATTGGATTCCCATAAACGACAATAAAAATCGAAAAGGGCTCGGTCTAACGAGGACACAAACGGAAAGTTATGTTCTGTGAAGATATAGCTGTTTCTATTGAATACGTTGTAGGTATATATATATAAAAAAAAGAATTATCATTGAGGTTATGTTCCTGTATAATTTCGAATTTGAATGAAAGTATTCGTAAAAGCGGGCCAAGATTTCAATTCAAGCAAACAAACACGTGTATGTCGTAATAATATGTTTGTTTTTAATTTTCTTAACTATACATAACCGTGTAGATATGTATAGGTATATATATATATATATATATATATATATATATATATATGTATGTATCAGTAAATAAATGTTCATGCGGTATATTAACACTATAAAATAATTTTTGTATACAAAGGATATCGGTAAACTTTACACTGTATTGTAAATATCGTACATGTTCGATCGGTAAAAAATTGTTATCGGTTACAGAGTGATCCAAAGAAAATTTCCCATTCGGAATATCCATATATTGTAACTTTTCCTAATTTAATTAACTTAATTTTCACACTTCACAGTAGTTCTTGGTGTCTTGTCTTATCTACTCATAACACGAAACTTCCTTCAGGATGCTTTTTCTTTATGCATTAATCTAGATTTAACACACACTTTTTTAAAATACAGTTCTGTATTAACTTTCTCACAATAATAGATTTGTTCCAAACCATCAAAAAACAGTCTTTGGTACCGTGACGACGTGCATAGTCTGAGATAGCGCAGAAAATATAATTTAAACGTTTCCAAAACGGTCCAAATTAGCAGTTTGGAACAAACCTTGAAAGTCTTATTATTCTCCCTTTGAATCCCGTCAAAAGTAAAACATTATCGTCGTCTATAATGATTTCCAAACCTTAGCGGGTGAAAACTCTCTGAGACTTCCCAGTTTTGTTTTTTGAACTACACTTTTTTCTTTAGAATGTTGCTTCTTTCTCTCTTAGGCTTTTCTGCCCAATTCCGACTCGGAATATCGGCCGAAAATTATCGTAAATTGTTTGTCTGGCAAATTACGAAAAACAATTGATAACATTATCAATCCCTACTTGACTTGCTAAGCTGTCTAAAACGTAAGGATTTTTTTGTTTCATGCTAGGTGTCTCTGCCCATATAGTAATTTACGATGGGCCCATTATAGGCCCAGTCTTGGACCAAGTATGTACAACTCTGGCCCTAGCTTGGAAGCCGTTATTGGCCCAGTCTTGGTGGGACTCTGGGATGATAACAATGTCACTCGCTTGGTTTGCAAGCCTCGACCAGGCCTGTTTGCCTAGATAAACCCAAGACTGGTCTGCATCTCATTATTACTTTCAATGTCAAGATATCTATTATGGATAAATTAGAACAAAACTTTATATAGTTATTCAGAGTTCTGCCAAGCCTGACTGACTATAGGATGGCCGAGGTTGGGTTACCCAAAGTTCAGCCAGGCTTGGGTGATTATAGAATGGCCGGGTCTAAGTTACCCAGATTTCAACCAGGCTTGGGCCATTATCGGTTTGCCAAGGCCGGGTTTTCCAAGGTGTTGGCCCAAGAAGACCCGCCGTTCAAGTCTGGAGGCTCTTAAGTGGGTGTTTATCTTTGCAGAACAATCAAAACGTTAAGGGACGTATTAACAGCACTTTTTGCTACATCAAGAATGGGTTTTAGGCTCGTTGGTGATTTAGCCGATATCTCAAGCACCCTATTCACCAGATTTAGCCCACTCGGATCATTTCCTATTCCCAGAAAAAATGACACGGTGGTGAAAGATTTTCCAGCAATAAAGAGGTGATGTCGGTAGTAACTGGCTATGTTGAGGAGCTAGACGATTCTTATTATAAAAAGGGTATTGAACATATTGAACATCGCTGAGTGTATGGAGTCAAAAGTCCAAAACTTTCGTGTTTTCTTTGTTGGTCAGGATACTTCTGGGACCATCCTCGTAAATGTGAAACAATGTTGTATCGGAATAAAACGTTTGGTTTCTATTTTTTTCTGTATCTCGAATTTTTTTTCGTATAATTAAATTCTAAATTGGATGATATAAGAAGAAAACGATCTAAATATGTAAATTTTATTCATTTAACTTTACGAAATCGTCTTAGAAGTGTAATTTTCCATGTAAACACTTAACCTAGGTATTAATTTTACGTATTTGTTTATAATCCCTCGAGGGTCACTAACCTTGTGGATGAGGGAATAAAATTACCATCAATTTGGCGATTTTCACATTACTTAACTAAATAGAAAACAGGGAGCTTAGAACGGAGTACGGACTATACAGTATGTTCAAAAAATGATACGTTTATGTTTATTTTATGATACAAGAGTTGTTTGAAAAGTGTACGGCCGATGGAACCGTCTTCGAAATAAATTTGTCCTCTGTAATCCACACTCTCGACTGTTTTTTTTTGTAAGGTAGGTCTAGGCGTCATCTATAGTTATGAATCGCAAAACATCCATCTCATATTGCTTAAAAATTCAATTCGACGATTGTCCAATACCATTTGGTGAACTCCATAAACTCTTATTTCATTTACATATTAATAGTGCTTTTTAAAAATAGAAACATTCAACAAACATCCAAAATGGCTGTAAGTCTAGTTAACTCATGCGTAAATGTATTTCCCAACTTCAAATTGAAGTCGGAACGTTTTCAAACAAAAACAACCCTTATATAATATAATAATTTTTGGTAGAGCTCCCATCCAAAATAAAATTCCTCGCTGCTACTACTTTAAGCACTCACCTCGTATGTGTAATTTATATTTATGAAACGGATCTTCCATTAATTTCATTCTAATTGAATTAAGATAACAGAGCCCTAATTACTATGCGTGGATACCATAATTACAAGAAATGCGGTGGAGAGACGACACCGACGTTAAGTGTCGCGACGCCCGCGGTAAAATTCTCCCTCGACTCTCCCTGTGGTATTCACCGTTATCTAAATTAATCTGGGACAATCTTAATAATCTCATGCACCTCGTGAGATTGAAAGGTAAATTGGATAGTTATGAGGGGGATTAAATCCATTTATAGGTTATGTTATTTTTATTCAAATCAAAGTTATTTATAGTATTACAGTTTTTATTAGTTTCGCGTTATATCTGGGTGGCAAAACAAGAATAACGAATCATAGTTTGTAGGTGTGGACGGCCGTGAAGCCGTTGAGCACTTATACCTTCGGATAGGCCCGTCGTGCCCCATTTGACGTCACCAAAGTCCGATGTCCTTTGAGTAGCCGGCTTGAGAACCCTTTGATGTCATTAGGCAGGTTGTAGGTTTGCTCAAGTGTTTAAACCGCGCCCGTGTGATTGCAGGGCACTCACAGATAACGTGGTCTGCAGTTTCGTCCTCCAGCATGCACCAGCGGCACTCCGGATTATCCGTGATATCCATGGTGTGAAGGTAGTCTGATTCCGCGCCTATTTAGTTAAAGCAGTTGTTTGGTGAGTGACGAGCGGGGTCCGTCTATATGTGTCTTTGCTTGTCTCATGCCAACCGTCTCTATCCATCTTTGTAGAGCCCGCCTTGCATGGAAACGTCTTAAAAACTTGAATAATGTATAGGAATTATTGATTCTGGATCTGCTTAGGATGCTATGTGGAAATATTAGACGTAATGTCAAAACTACAAAATTTCTATGGCAAATTGTTCATCAAGAGGTGCGTCGAAACCGGACCTAGTAGGATCAAGTATCCTTCCGATCCGACTAGGATCATACAGAAAGACGAGTTTCTGAGAGGGAAATATTTAAAAAAAAGATTAATAGTTTTATTGAATAGTACTTCACGACGAGTTAGCTTTATTTGGTCGCTCCAAACAACCGACAGTTAAAAACCATGAAGATTTCAGTTTTTTCAAGTTTCTACAAAAACCGTTAATTGGAGGTATATAAATTTGCTAACGAAGCCCTCTTAGAATCCAATGGTAAAGAGAAAAATGGTTGTTGCAATTTGAAAAAATTAAGTTTTCGAAGTTTTTAGATAGCACCATTTTCTGAACACCCTATATAAATTTTTGTCAAGGTTGTCACAGATTTTGAAAGCTGTAAGTATTATTTGTCCAAATCCCAAAAATATTAGACCTGACTCACTTACACTTAGAAATATAATTTTTTTAGTGGATGGTTGCGAGTGTCAAAAAAATTTCGAAAATGTGAAATAATTAAAAAATTGTGAACTTTTGGCATACGATGCCCTATATAAAGTTATATTGAAATTTCGCGTAGATTCCAAAAATTTAATAAAATTCCGTTTAAAATGACGAAGTTTGGGTCCGGCTCCGGTATAACCGGAATATATCAGTAATAATTCAGGATGACCCAAAATCTGCATATTTCCCTGTTCTCCATGAAATCTCTCTGATTTTTTTCCTCTTCTTAGTCCAGTCAATGATCATTTTCCCGTGTGTTCCCATCCAGAAGGTTTGCTTTTCTCTGGGGGCGGATGCCACACTTTCTCGGGGGTAAAAAATCTTTCATGATAAGTACGTATATAGATAACGTGATTAATTCTAAGCAACTTTTGTTGTATTACGTTTTTCTGAAAGTGAAAATCACGTTTTTAGCTTGTTTTTCTCGGATGAGTGGAAAATTATGCACTTAATCGAAAAACCTGTAGAGCCAAAAATTATGTAGACCGAATACAAACGGAATTGAGTTTTTTTGTAAAAAAGTGCTTTGCGTGAACGCACGCAAATTTTAAATGGCCATATCTTACTAAATTTTGATCCTACAAAAAAAACCAAAATTTTCGGAAAAGAAAAATAAACAATTTTCTACTCTACAAAATTTTGCGTATCATTGATAGTTTTTGAGTTATTTTGGACGATTTTTAGTTGAATTACGAAAATAATTTTCTCACTTCAAGCTCAATTTTTTTCAAAAATAAGAACTCGAAATAGGTCAAACCCTCAGGGCATATTATTAGAATATGAATGAAGTTTTCCACGAAAAATGCATTGGTATTCGGTTATTGTACGTAGAAATTTTCCATTTTATCGTTAGAAAATACCAATCAACTTTCAACAAGCAATAATTCCGTTTGTATTGGGTCTGCAAAATTGGTAAATTATACGATTTTTTTGTTTTTTTATAAGCTACAATTTTGATTTCCGCAGGTTTTTCGATTAAGTGTACATTTTTCCACTTATTCGCGAAAAACAATCTAAAAAAGTGGTTTTTTGCCCGAAAATCGACGATTTAATTTGCGAATAGAACAAAAGTTGCTTGGAATTAGTCAATTTATCGATTTACGAACTTATTTTAAATGAAAAATGTTTCACGCCCAGGGAAAAGCAATCCTCGTAACAGGGTAGATTTTGAAATATAGGATAAATATAAATAAATCTAAATTTTCATACAAATCTTTATGGGATAAATAGAAAGTTAACACTTTTTTTACCGTTGTTGATTGGACTATCTAAACAACCATGACTAATTCGCAATTGCTGAAATTTTGCGCACAGAACCTTTCGCGAATTTAATTGAATCGAAACGAGTGGTGAATGTATCCAGCTAGAGCTGGAAATCCGAAAGAAGTCGGAAGCGTGTACTCACCCCTTGCGATCTCGGACCGGATTCAGATCGGACAAATGTGTCCCGGCCTTAAATCTAAATCAATTAATTATTGTTTGTACGTGAAATACATTCCGTATACCCCTCGTATATACATGATAAGTTCACTAACTACTAATTAATCATTTTCCAAGGGTCTCATCGTAATAAATTCTATAATTTATTGGCATAAATATCTTTTTTTATTTGTAAATTGCTTTTGAATCGAGTAATATCGATTAAGAGGTAAAATCTCCAATCGCCGATAAGGTTTTTTTATCATTTTTATTTTTAAAAAAATGTGTATTTCTTTGTTTACTTGCTAGAAAAAACCTTGTACGGCAACACCCTTCACCTGGACTGGAAAATACCGGCGAATTCTGGATTAACCATCAGTCGATGACTCATAGTACACCTGCCATAGTCGCGCCTTCATATTTGATTAGGGAAGGGTTCTAATTATGTATATTCTATTACTAAATTTTAGAAGATGAAATGTCGAAAAAATAATTTTACATCTAGTAATCAACGAACAACAAACGTCGTTTTATTTCGCATCAGGATCGTATTAAGCCTGTATAAAATTCATAAAAAATATTCGACCATCTTACGACGTGTAAATGACCTACATGTAGACTCCGGGATAGTGCTGTGACCCCGTTATCGATCTCACCTAGTTCAGGGACGGACACCGGAGACGCTGGGAGTCGCGAGAATTTCGACACCAATTAGGAAAGTGAAAAATACGCTTGGTGTTGGATCCGCACCAATAAATTAATGATCGGTTCTTGTATTTCAAAATTTATATCAAAATCGTTTAGTAAGACTTTAATGAAAATGAAAAATGTCACGAAGCACTATAAATTTCAAATTCCATTAGCTTTAGTCCTTTTAACGGGATCTAGACTTGTCACGAAGGTCGAAAAATTAACAATATCTACGAGGATCGTCCAAAAAGTAACTGGCCTGACATAGAAATGACCGGCGGTAGTTGCTTGAAAAAAACACTGAATTAGAAAGTACACAATCTATACAGCATTTATTTCAAGTTTGAAGAAAATTATTACTACCTAAGGGTGGTAACTGAACTTTCAACACGTCGGCAATTATTCACGTCCTTCAAAACATCAACAAAATGTGATGTTTACACTGAAGGGGAAATATAATGAAATAATTTGTTCAAGCCTTGTGTAGGAATCACCAAATAGAGACTAAATTTGGTTTGGTTAAAAAAAAATCAGTAAAAAGATTATTTTTCACTAAACACATTGTCTGACGCACGTTTCTGTAACTAAATTATCGTCTTCGGAGATTGAAATTTGCGTAAGATAAGCATTCCAATTTAGATGATTTTTCGTAATCGCAATGGTCGACCAAATTAGTTAACGACTCCATAAATCTCGAAGAAAATCCACTGGATGGTCTTTGACTGGAAGAGCGCGAACTACAAGACATAGTAGGCATATTAACTAAAAATTTGGACATGAGGAAGCTGGGCGCAAGATGGGTGCCGCGTTTGCTCTCAATGGAACGAAAACAGCGTCGTGAAGACGTTTCCATCGAGTGAGGGAGAACCGGCTCCAAAGAATTTAAAGACCGTTTCATCTGCAGGCAAGGCCATGACGACCGCATTTCATTAAGATAAATCACCAGCTCACATATCCGTTATTGCAATGGCCACAATTAATGAATTAAAGTTTGAATTGCTACCTCAAGCACCCTAGTTGCCAGATTTAGCCTCCTCGGATTATTTTCTATTCCCCAAACTTCAAAAAATGACTCGGTAGTCAAAGATTTTCCAACTATAAAGAGGTGACGAACTTATTGAACATCGCTAAGAAAAGTGTATGGGGCTAAAAAGGAGATTACGTTGAAAAATAATTATATGTTTTTCCAAAATCTGTGTTTTCTTTGTTGGACCAGGTACTTCTGGGATTATCTTGTTATATGAAATTGTATTTTATTTTTTTTTTCAGCCGTATCGAAGGAAGAAGCGGAAGAACACAACCACCACGGTAAATTACCTTACAATGGTTACAGTGATGAATTTCTTGATCGACTAGAACCAAATGGAAATATACCTGCCGGAAAGAATATTAGATACGGTAAGTCGAATTTTTCAAAATATTAGGGACATTTAACTGTTACTAAAAACTCTAGTATCACATATCGCGGTCTTTTTATTACACTAACACTTTTTGTATGACATATAACTGTCATTTGTCACACTAAAACATCTTGTGTTACATATCACAGTCATTTATTGCAATAAAACGTTTTCTGTCACTTGTCATTGTCATTTGTTACAATTAAACGTTTCAAGTCACATGTCTCTGTTATTTATCGCAGTAAAACGTATTGTGTCACTTGTCAATGCTGTTACGAGTCAAATGTCACAGTCGTAAGCGTTAAAACATCTTGTGTCATTTGTCATTCTAATTTATGCACTAAAATGTCTTGTATTACATGTCCTTTGTCTCATGTCACTGTCGTTTATGACAATAAAACATCCCGCGCCACATATCACTGTCATTTGTTGCATTAAAACGTTTTATATCACTTTGCATTGTCTTTTTTGCAATAAAACATCTTGTGTCACTTGTCAATGTCATTTGTCGAACTAAAAGATCATGAGTCACTGTCGTTTAATGCAATAAAACATTTCGCGTCACATTTCACTGTCATTTGTTATATTTAACCGTCTTGTGTTACATGTCACTGTCATTTGTTACAATAAAACGTCTTATATCAATTTGCACTGTCTTTTATTGCAATAAAACATCTTGTGTCACTTGTCACTGTCATTTGTCGAACTAAAAGATCACGAGTCACATGTCACAGTCGTTTTACGCATTAAATCATATTGATTTGCATGTCACTGTCATCTGTTGTGAAACAACTTGTTTCACTTGTCATTGCCATTTATGGTACTAAAATGTCTTTTATTATATGTCATTTGTCAGATGTCACAATTAAACGTCTTGTGTAACATGTCACTGTTTTCTACTGCAATAAAACGTCTTTATCACTTGTCATCATTTTTTGTTCTGAAACATCTTGCGTTTGTCACATTGAAATGTTTTCTGTCACATGTCACTGTCATTTGTCATATTAAAACATCTTGTAGGTTGTTAGGACGTTTGTTCCAAGTGCCTTGAACGAGATAACATGCAGGTTTAAATATGAAAAGTTGATCATATTATTATTCAATATGTAGCAAAAAAATCCTCCTTTGGGTAAAGTTAATTATTTATCATGGTTACCAATGTACCGATTTTGGGATTCCAAATTTTATTTTTTAATGTTTTATGTTACGTAAATGGCACCAAAACAATTAACGTAAAATATATAGTCAGTTCTAATAAAAATTAGAATATTAATGAAATACGTTTTTATAAATGACAGTCTTACGAGGGGCGATAAGAAAGTCGATTGTCCTCATTTTAATCAGAACGTAGAATGGGTACCAAATTTGGGTTTTATGATTGTTCAACTCGACATTTTATACCAGATGGTACTATAAAGATCCCTGTAGTAGGTAAACAAATACTGAAACATCCATTTTTTGCTCCCCGCTCATCCCTCGTAGACTCGTAAACGTCTATTGAAAATTTTCTTGAATGCCAGACATTCCTAGTATCCTCGTATGAAAATATATTCTCATCGGATCGATGAAATAGGTACGACAGACTGGATTTTCAAAGAATGGAGAAATCACAAAGGACCGATTCGTATTTGATATTCAAATCGGCTTCCTCTTAACCCGAAATTTACGTTCATAACAATGAAATTTCCTAAAAGGTTCCTAGGTAGATCACAAGCATAACAATTTTTCAATAGAAAGTTTTGTTTACAAACATCTAATTTTAAATAAGACAAATATTAACCGGATGGAGGTCTGGTGATGTAAAATTATCGCTATACGACTAGTTTTTTTATTGAAAATTATTTCTGGAATAAAATTAATTAAAATTTTGTGTAAATAAATAAAAAGTGATGAAGATGCGTATAGGGGAGCCAAATATATGACTATCGGGACAATTTTTTCAAATTCTAAGTGTCCATGATCTTCTACAATATTATTAATTTGTTTTTAGATTAAATTGAATCTCAAATAATGCAAATAATATTTTTTTCAAATCCATTGCCAGATAGAAAAACTGATGTGAAATTTTAAGGTTAAGTCATCATAATTCACCCTGTATCGCTTTCTACTTACCATTACTTAAACCGCTAACAATCTCATACCAAATTTGGTATTTTTAAATAATAAGGTTACAAAGAAATTGACATTTTTCGATATTTTCTAACCAATTTTGTGGCCCTATAAATCCTTAGGGATACAACTTAATTATACTGGTAAATTGTCCTCAATCGTCATGTTTTAAATTCCTCCAAATGCTCCAGCTCTGGTTATTATGTGGGATCACTTGTTTATAGAAAGGTACGAGGGTTATTTGACAAATTTCCGATTTGTACCTGAAGATGTCAATATTGTGTTATAAAATATGATTGGGAAGAAAAATATCTTGTTTCTTTATTAGATAGGAAACTTTTCAAACAGCCCTCGTATCTAAACTGGATCTCTTATAAAATTTAAAGAACCTCTATGGTTTTGTTAAGCTTCAAATGTTTTTTCACGTTTTTTTCTTTTACGAAAAATTTTTTATGAAATTCGAAATTTTCGCCTTTAGGGTATTTCACACGAGGACATCCCGTATACAATTTTCACTCTCTGTATGTGGTTTTGTCAAGTTTGGAATGTTATTCCACATTTTTTTATCTCTTACAAAATTTTTCATGAAATTCTAAATTTTCAACTTTAGAGTATTTCACCTGGGGACATACTGTACATAATTTTAACTATCTGTATATGGTTTTATTTACTTTTCAATGATATATCACGTTTTCTTTATCTCTTACAAAAATTTTGCATAAAGTTCGAAATTTTCACCTTTAGGATATTTCACCCGGGGACACACTGTATATAATTTCAATCCAGAAACACTGTCATATTCGAGTTATGTCATGTTCATCATGGAAAAAGATTCTTTAATGAATTTTTATGTTGCTTTAGTTCATAGTTGCCACTTTGATGTACTCATGACGTAATTTGACCTACGAGGGTGGTTCCAACAAAATAAAAAGATTTGGATTCGGTATTTTTTGAAATGCCTACTACTTCGCTAATTTTAGTATTTTCATTTCCTAGTCTTTGACTACTACCATGGTCCTAGCTATAGAATAATATAGTAACTATAGGTATTGATGATTTTACTGTGTTTCTGATATTAAAAAAAAATTGAAAATAAATAAAAAATTTCTCAATTTTTAGGCGAGTATTCCACTTACGGTCCAAGCGGAGAAATGGGTTCAATGCGGAGCGCACAATCAGCTGGTAATTGATATTAGTTTTATTTATTTCTATAGTCCATTCATCTATTAAAATTTTCCGACTATTATTTCTCGTATATCTATAGTCCGTTTATTAATAATAAAAGTTTCCCGAATATTAATATCTAAAACTGATATAGTTGGTTCACCTAAAAATAATCTATAATGGATATGATTACATCACCCAAAACTCAACAAATTTTATAATTATATTTATATACCTGTATTTTCTTAAAATTTCGTATAAACCTTTTTTTACGAAAAATTTTAGTGAAAAATATTTTTTTTCTTCATTTTTGCGACTTTTCACAAAACTGTGTAAATGTTCGACATTAATTTTAGCGTTTTTGCACCGTTGATTGATGATAACTATAGATAGACCCTCGTATATATCGAGGACGTTCTCCTGGAATAATTGTGTTTGGTTTGGGCGAGCTCTGGGCGATATTGAGAAGCTTTTATATGCGATATGGAAACTTCGGAAGTGGTTTCCAATAACGCCTTTATATTCTGCACGCTAGAAGATTTTTCAATAACGAAATTTGGCCGTTTATAAATATTTAATCTAACCAAAATTTATTGAAGATTTTTCAATATGATTTACATTAATATTTGAATGATTTTTCTTAGTGTAAATTAAAAAAATCGACTTATAAATTATCCCCAATCTTGTTAATAATATGTTCTCGATAAATTTTGAAGTTATATCCTACATCTCAGGAAGCCATATTCATTAACAAATATTTAAAAAACGAAATTTCGTATATAAATTTAGAATTGAGTAAAATATCTATAAAAAAATTTATGCTTGTGATTTTTTTCCACTTTCCCATTTTCTCTCCTCTCTGTATAACTAACAATTACTTTATTGTCTATGTGCCACACGATTATTGAATCTTTAACGGAATTACGTAAGCGGTTTGATCTTCTTAGTCCTCATCAGTACAATTTAATCATCCCATTACCAAATTGAGAAATATCATTGTTTATAATTATTTAATGAAATTTATGATTACCACTTGTATATTTTAAATACATCTGTATAACAACCCTCTTAAAATGTGCACATCCATAATTTCAAGTCTACAATGCAAAGCTTCTTATTCACCCTCAAGACACTCTTTTATGTAAAATTGAATGGGGAATCAGAAAACACAAATAAATTTCAAAAGAGAGATGAAGATTATATGTATAGTCCGTTCATTCCGAGACGTATTCGAATTTTAGTTTTGTTTATTTATAACCGATTCATCTAGAATATGGTTTCTCCTAAAATGAGTTTAGTTTATTTCTATAGTCCGTTCATTTACAATTCCCTGAATATTAATATATATAATTGGTATAGTCCGTTCATTTATAATTCCCCGATTATCAATATCTAAAATTGATATATTGATTTTTATAGTCCGTTTATCTATAAAAATTTTTCGATTATCCAATCCACTTGTTTTGATAATCTGTTCATTTATAATGAAAATTTCTCTGAAATGATTGTCGTATATTAGTATAGTCGGTTCATTCAATAATTTTCCGATTAACAATATCTAAAAGTGGTATAGTCTGTTCATCTATAATAATAATTCTAAAATAAGTTTCGTTTATTGTTATAATCCGTTTATTTATAATAAATACCGTTTAATTGGTATAGTCAATTCATCTGTAATGAAAATTCCTTTCAAAATAATTTTGTTTATTTTTATAGTCCGTTCAAACATAAAAATTCATCAATAACACTCATTTTTATAGTCCTGAATATTAAATCTAAAATTGGTATAGTCCGTTCACCTACCTATATTAATAGTCCAACCGATGCTTACTCAGTCCATTTATCTATGAAAGTTGTCCGATTATTAATTCCGCGATTTGCTATAGTCCGTTCATTTGTAATAAGAACTAGTATTTTTTATTTTTATAGTCCGTTTATCTATAAAAATTCGTCTAAAATAATGGTCGTATATTAGTATAGTCGGTTCATTTATAATAGTAACACATCTCACGTTTATAGTCCGTTCATTATTAATAAGAATTTTCCCAAAAATTTATATCTAAAGTGGTTCATTTGTAATAATAATTCTAAAATAATTTTCGTTTATTGTTATTATCCTTTAATTTATAATAAATATCGCTTAATTGGTATAGTCGAGTCATCTATAATTAAAATTACTCTCAATTCTGTTTATTTTTATAGTCCGTTCAACCATAAAATTCACCGAGTATCAATTTCACTTATTCTTATAGTCTGTTCATTAAAAATAAGATTTTTCTGAAATTTAATTCCCAAATTGGTATAGTCCGTTCATCTCTAATAATAGTCCCACTAATAGTATTGTTATTTATTGTTGTAGTCCATTCATCTATAAAATTTTTCCGATTATTAATTTCGCGAATTGCTATAGTCCGTTCATTTGTAATAAGAACTAGTATTTTTTATTTTTATAGTCCGTTTATCCTTAAAAATTATTCGGTTGTTCAATTCTTTTGTTTTGATAGTCCGTTCATTTATAATAAAAGTTCGTTTGAAATGATCGTCGTTTATTAGTATAGTCGGTTCATTTATAATACTAACATTATATACGCCTATAGTCCGTTCATTATTAATAAAAATTTTCCGAATATCAATAACTAAAAGTGATACAGTCGATTCATCTGTAATAAAAATTCCTCTCAAATTAATTTTTTCATTTTTATAGTCCCTTCAACAATAAAATTCACCGAGTATCAATTTCGCTTATTCTTATAGTGCGTTCATTAAAAATAATATCCGACTGATAAGGTTATTATTTATTGTTATAGTCCATTCATCGATAAAATTTATTCGATTATTAATTTCGCGATTTGCTATAGTCCGTTCATTAATAATAAGAATTCCCTTGGAATTATTATCGTCCATTGTTATAGTCCGTTCATTTATTATTATTATTAGTTTACTTTGTTTTCGCAGAATGGAATAATGTCGGTGGACACGACAGGGTCAAGAGGCAATTATCGGTTTCTAGCGATAGTAAATTATTAGACGAAGATATTCGAGAAGAGACTAAAGTGATACTGAGGCCGAGAAAACCCCCGAGACCTAAATCGGAAGTTTTGCTCAATCAGGGTGGTGATCATCGACGAACGAAGCGATATTCGGCGTTCGGGGTGAGTGGAAATCAAATTTACATTCCAAACTACTTAAAATTATCATGTTTTTTTTATAATTTTCCTTTAAATGCCTTTTTTTAATATTAGCAAACTTACATTCGAAAAGGGAACGTTTTTAGTCTGCTCGGAAACACTTCAAACAAACGTAAATAAGAGTGTATGTTTTGTTCATTTTCCGCTTAAGCCCTCAGGCATTTTCAGAAAAAAAAGAGCAGGAAGCTTAACGAGCACTTTTTCCATAATTGTTTGATGTTGAAAAAAAAAATATCGCGCGAAAATATTATTCATGTTTTTTTTTCTCTATTTCTCAATTCTTGTTTTTAACAATTGACGAAAGACGAAAATTTAAAGTTGAATTTGATTTAATACAAAAAGTAATTGAAAAAAATTGATTCCAATGAACTTTTCAATCGAATGATTTGTTTTTATATAAACTATGCTATATACATCGATAAAATGACGTTGATGTATTTTTAGGGCGATTCACCCTTCGGGAAATCAGAAGCTTATATTAAATTAGAACAATTAGGTGAAGGTTCATACGCGACTGTGTACAAAGGATTTAGCAAGTAAGTAGAAAGTTCAATCGACACTATTTCATATTGTTATTAATAATTTTGTTTTTGAAACATCTTATTTATCGTCATTCGCACATTTTATATGGAAAAAAAGAATCATACGACCCTCGTTTTCACTTTTCTCGTCAACCTGTTTATGTTCATTCAAGTAAAATTCGAAGAAACTGCGTTTTACTTTGAAAAATATCGTACCAACTTCGTATTCACCGTACTTAGCATTATATGACCGTTTTTTATTCACTAAACCCACATTTCATTCGCCAAGTTCGAGGAAACTGCTGTTTACATCGAAAAAACATCGTACGACAATCGTATACATCGTTCTTAATACATTGTGAATATTTTCTCTTCATTGAACTGACATTTCCCTTGCGAAATTTGAAAATTTATACAGAAAAACATCAGACGACCCTCGTATTTGCCTGTTTCAGCACCTCGTAACGATTTATAAGGTCATTAAACTGAAATTTTAAACGTAAAATTTGAAGAAACTTTGTTCTAAATTGTAAAAACATCGTACGTCCCTCGTATAAATAGTTCTTAATACATTGTGAATCTATTCTGTTAATCAAACTACCCTCGTACTTTTTTAGCCTGTTTTAACACTGTGTGTTAATTTTTTCTCAAGAAATTGAAAATTAATTTGCAAAAATTGAATTTTCTATATAAAAAACAATACGACTCTCGTATTTATCGTTCTTAAATCATTGTGAATTTTTTATTTTTTTTTCACTTAACTTACATTTTCTTTGCGTCGTATTAGTGGGAAATTTGAAAATTTATACAAAAACCACCGTACGACCCTCATATTAGTCATTCAAAATATTATACATTGAAAAAAAATCAATCAACCCTGGTATTTGGCATTAACTTGCATTCTACTTTGATCCAAACTCAATTTTCATCTGGCGAACTAGAAGATTTTCCGACAAAATTAGTTTCCCTCTAAATTTTCCTTTCCCGCCCACTTAAGATCTACGTTTCGACAAGTAATCAAATTATCATCAGATTCAGATTTCTCTCGAAATTTATACGGGCAGCAGAAGTGTTCTTATAACAAATGAGGGACTACAAAAAGGACAAGAACAAAGGATAACGTGAAAGAGTAAATTTTAATACGGGTTAGACTCTTAGGATTAAATAGGTTATAGGAACAGGACGAGAGAGCATTAAAGTGTATTCAAATAATTAGGGAAAACGCTTCGTTGGTCAGGAGTTTTATTTACACAGATTTTATACATATTGGATTTTTTTTTTAAACTGTGTTAATTAAATGCAGAAAACAAAAAATAAATGTAAGGGCATCAAGATCTAATCATATGTCTATTATCAAATTGAAAAAGCGGTAAATAAATTAGTCTTCTTCCACTATAACCATAAAAAACGTTGATATTGACAAAAATGACAGTGACACACTATCAGGAAAAATATTTATATTAATAGAAATGACAATGACAGCTGTCAAACTATCATAAACTGCATCTTTATTGACAGAAGTGACAATTACAATTGAAAAGGAACAAAACTCGATATATAAGTCGACAGTATAATTCGAAATTCTTAGAAGACGTTCATAGTAACAGAAGTGACAATGACACATGACAATATTTTGAAACACATATTTTTATTGATAGAAATGAAAATGACAGTTGACATGGAACAATAACTTAGGATATAAGACAAGGGTGTATGTTTAAAAATTCTTTGAGGACGTCTATATTGATAGAAGTGACAATGACAGCTGACAAACTATCATCGACTATTTCTATATTAATAAAAACAACAATGACAGATGACATGGAACATTACCATTTTATACATTGATCACAGAAAAACTGTAATTTGACATAATTTATGAAAACACGTTTACTTTGACATAAATGACTTTGACAGTTGATAAACCATCATAGATTACACCTATATCAATACAAATGACAATGACAGTTGACATGGAACTTAAGCATTTGATATATTTCCAAAATATCTAATCTCAAAGAAAACATCAATTTTGACATAATTTGTGAGAAAAACTAAGTGAAAACACGTTTACTTTGACATAAATGACAATGACAGCTGACAAACCATCATAGACTTCACCTATATCGATAAAAAAGACAATGACAGATGACACGGAACAACAACGTCTTGTTTAACTAGCTGTACATATGATTATAGAATGAAAAGTAACAAAATTGACATTGACAGATGACAGGGAACAATTTATATTTTATAGAACATAAAGTGTAATAGAAATGACATTGATAGAATCAAGAGGTTGGGTATTTTCGAATTTTTGGCGAATAGACGACAGAATTTTTGTTGCGAATTTAATATTTTTCTTCCATAATACACAGTTTACAAAATCAAGTTGTGGCGTTAAAAGAAATAATCCTCCAAGAAGAAGAAGGTGCTCCATTTACAGCAATCCGAGAAGCTTCCTTATTAAAAGAACTGAAACACGCGAATATCGTCACTTTACATGACATCGTACATACCAGACAGACACTGACATTCGTCTTCGAATACGTCGTAAGTCACTAACCCGAAAATTTTTCAGTATTAATCATTAATAAAATTGTTTTGCAAACCCCCCAGCATACGGATCTATCGCAATATTTAGAACGACACAGCGGTGGTTTGGATTCCAGAAACGTCAGACTGTTCCTCTTCCAATTACTTAGAGGTCTTGCATATTGCCACAAAAGAAGAGTCCTCCATCGCGACGTCAAACCCCAAAATCTCCTAATCAGCGAAATCGGCGAATTAAAATTAGCAGATTTCGGTTTGGCGCGAGCCAAATCCGTACCGAGCCATACGTACTCCCACGAGGTCGTTACCTTATGGTACCGACCGCCCGACGTACTATTAGGCAGCACCGATTATTCTACGTCGTTGGATATGTGGGGAGTCGGTTGTATATTCGTCGAAATGATAACAGGAATGGCGATATTTCCAGGAGTCCGTGATACCTACGATCAACTAGATAAAATATTCAAGGTACTACCACCGCAATCGATAATCGATACTATTTCAATTAAAAATCGATTAATTCTTTAGATTCTTGGTACTCCGACAGAAGAAGATTGGCCGGGGGTTAGTCAACTACCAGGGTATCACAAAATACACAAATTGGGGCAGTACAAACCTCGTAAATTGGGTTTTTGTTGGTCAGCGCTCCACGATATCGTACACGGTGAAAGTATGGCTAGCGGTCTGCTCCAATTGAATCCTCAACTACGATTAGGCGCCGAAGAAGCCATGTTACATCCTTATTTCGATGGGTTACCTAAGAAGCTACTAGAACTACCGGACGGTAAGTTGAATCGATAATTTATTTGATCACCCGGTGTATAAATTTGTAGCGGGGACCTGAGATATTTTTGTTTTGTTCCAGACTGTTCGATATTTACTGTTGAGGGTGTGCATCTCTATCCGGAACAGTATTCGTCGGTTAAATGAGGGTGGTCTTGATACCCTCTTGGGAAGAAAAGTATCTTGAAACAATGAAAAATATCTCGTCAGCTCTAGCAAAAAAAATGTCGACGTTATTTGTTTTTTTTTTTTTTCGCGTATTTGATATCGTCATAACGAAATAATTCGATTTATATCTCGAATGGGTTCAGTTTCACGCGATTCGCGTTTTTTTTCGTCGGACATTCGGTATAATAAGCACGGTTTCCATAGGGAAAGTTGTTAACCCGTTATGAATTTAATATTTTTCTGCTCATTTTAATTTATGCTCTAAATGGGTGACGTTTTACATCTACTTCATTTTTTGGGATGGGACATTCGGTATATATATATATTTCAAATGAGGTAATAGCAAGTTTTTGGGGACATTTGGTATAGCAAAAACTATTTTTATCAAAAAGAAATCTTACACATGTTTTATATTTCATTTCTGTCTGCTTTGTATATTTGTACGAAATCAATTATCACTAGAGTTTGTCCTAAATTTTTTGGGACGTTCGGTATAATAAAAATGATTTTTTTGAGATAGAAAATAATCTTTTTTTCTGTTAACAACTTCTGTCGCTCAATTTTATTATATTTGAAATGAGTTTTATTTAACATCAATAGCAAGTTTTTAGGGACATTCGGTATAGTAAAAACGATTTTTATCAAAAAAAATCTTACACTTGTTGCTGCTTTGTATATATGTACAAAATCAATTGCCACAACAGTATATCCTAATTTTTTTTGGAACATTAGGTATAATAATAACCATTTTCGTAACAGAAATTGTATTTATTTTAGTTTATATTTCCAATCTAATTTATATTTTATATCAATCGTTTTTTTGAAAGGACATTCTGTATAGTAATAGAGGTTTACATAAAAAAATATTTACCTTTCAGTTATTGCTGTTTTGAAAAATTATATAAAACTCATTTTTAATATGGTGCTTTAGTGGGACATTCATTATAGTCAAAATGGATTTTATTATTTCAAATTATATTTGAAATAAATTGATTTTTACATCGATCTCGACTTTTTAACACCAACATCGATTTTTTATGGGACATTCTATATAATAATATTTTCTTTTAGGAAAATTGTAGACCGGTTTTAAATTTTCACATTTTGCCGTTCAATTTGATCTATATCTGATTAATTCATTTCCACATCAACCTCAATTTTTTATTGAACCGCATTTTTTATAGGACATTCAATATGATAATAAAAGGTTTTGAGCAAAAAAATGTATACTCATTTTGTATTCCAAAAGTTAAATTTATAGAAAACTGCTTCTTCCTAATTGTTTCGTGGGACATTCGGTATAGTAACAACGATTTTTATAAAAAAAAATTGTGCATCTTTTTTTGAACATACAGTAGAGTGAAAATCGTATCTAGAATATTTTATATATATTAATAAGAATATTATTACTAAAATATTTTTTTAATCAATAAAATTTTTTAGTTTTCCAAAAAGAACTCTCTGATTGAAGCTGTATTTTTCAAAAAGGGTTTCTGCATACATAAAGTTCAAATTATAAAGCAATCATCACTTAAAAAAAAACAAAAGGCGAATTTGAATGAACAAACTATATAATGATAAACCCTTTTACTCCCACCTATTCTCATTATCCAATCTATACAGTGTTGCCACTTGTTTCATAACGACTGTAACATCGTAAATTTTCGCCGAGCGATCTGTATTTACGCAGATTAGAATGTAAGACAGGGTGTTTGTAACACAAATTAATATTAGTTTAGGAATGTAAAAAAATCTTTGTGATACGTAACGTTAGTGTTAATTCTGGTAAGTTTGTAGACTGAAAAAAATAATTTATGCAGCTGGGCGCGATTTTTGATATTTGACTTGTTAAAATTAACAATTTTCGGAATTTAAGAGCAAACGAATGTCATAAATGGTGCTGGTTGTATTGTAAAAGTTTTTGGTCGATTTCGAAACAATAGTGATGATTATAAAGTGAAACACTCACTCTCACACACACACCAAACCATTCCTTCCATGGTGCTCAATTACTATAGACTAGTTTGCTGGAAGAAATAAAATATGCGAAAATCTGTTAAGCTCTTTGAATAATACGGTTACTGTAAAAGAATATCATTTTTCATTTTTTTTTTCATTATTTATTTTGTTTGTGGCTACATTTTTTGTAGTAGCTTAAAATTATACGCTGCCATGCAGCGGAACTGAAGTTTCCCAAACTGAGATTGACATTGCCTTGCCCACTCAGATACAATAATTTCTTTTACATAAAAAACATGTGAAGTGAGGTTATATTTGATTGTTTTAGTTTCCCGTAAATGTCTGTACTAAAATTCGAATTTATATGCGAAAAATCGAAAATGGTAAGGCCCTGCTATTTATGAAAAATCTAATTGAAAATGGTGAGGCCCTGCTATGTTCTTCATATAAAAAAATCTCCTAATTGGCTTTTACAAAAAACAAATTTTATGATGATTAGAATATGCAAGATACTTCACATCAGATGAATGTCATTATTGAAGAAGATGAGTCTCTTTCAGTTACTTCACATTCGTAGAATGTGATTTTGTATAATGATAAAGTTCTATCTCTACAACCAAAAAATGCGGTATTGGTGATCGTAAGGCTATGCTATATTCTTCACATGTAAAAAATGGAAATGAAGGTGACTAAAAAGTCCTTTACACTTCCCACTCTTAAAATTGTTAGTATTTGTAATGGTAAGGCCATGCTGATTCTCTACATGCGAAAAATGTAACTGTAGATGATTTACAAGGCCCTTTAGGCTTTCCACTCTTAAAAAATTGTGGATATTTGTAATGATAAGACAATGAAAGATTCTCTACATTCGCTACATTTGAATAATACGATTTTCCACAACTCCAAATTGTGGTTATTGTTGATCGTAAGGCGTTGTTATGGTTTTGCAAATTCGACAAATGTGAGTTTTGTAACTGTTCGGTTCTTCACAACCACAAATTACAGTTGTTATTGATTACAAGGACCTGTTAGATTTTTTACACTCAAAAAATGTAATTTTTCATGATATCAAGACTTGATAGAACATTAAAAAAATGTCCTTATTGAAGATAGTGAACGAGAAAAATCTGATTGTTCAAAATGGTAAGGCCCTGCTACATGATATTCATTTGGAAAATTAGATTTTTAAAGATTGAAAGGTTCTACTAGATTCTTTACATTAAAAAAATATTCATTAGGATAAGGTTCCGCTATGCCCTCCACATTAGAAAAATCTGACTGTTCAATATGGAAAGAACCTGCTTAATGATTCGTATTTGCATTCTAAAGATGGAAGGTTCTGTTAGATTCTTCACAATTAATAAACAATTATTATCTATAATGGTCAAGCCCTGCTGTTTTCTTAACACTTGAAAAATCTGATTGTTCAATATGGTAACGCCCTACTAGATGATTTCCATTTGGTAAATATATTTTTTGAGGATGGAAAGGCTATATTAGATTCTTCACATACAATAAATTGTCACTAAAATTGTAAAGCTCTGCTGTGTTTCCTCACGCTCGTAAAATCTATTTTTCTAGATGGTGTGGCCCTGCTAGAGGATTCGCATTTAAAAAACTTAATTATTGGAGATGTTGAGGATCATAAAGTACAGACATTTACGAGAGTAATTTTGGATAATGATCTTGATGACGAAAAAAGAAATATATTTCGACTTCTATATTCACTTTTCTTGTGAAGGGACCGAAATAAACTTACACTCTCAAATTTATTCTTGTAAATATTGTACAAAAAGGTTTTATTGTTGAATCTTACCAATTACACTGTTGTTTTTTTTGCATTTAGAATTTTTTTAGTTGTAATGGTTTATCTAGAAACAGAAGAAGGTAGTGTCGTATCGGCTACTTAGTAATTTAGTCATTATGTAACTAGAGGTTCTTAGCAAATCTAAATCCATATAATGCAGCGTCGACAATAATCTACCTAACGAGGATCGTTGGTATTTAATAAATTTTGTATTGGCAGCTTTAATTGTATTTTTCTTCTCGTTGTTTTTTTATCATCATCATTTAAAATTCAAAATATTCACCACCTTGGTCACAAATTGAACGCTGCTGATATGAAAGTGACAATTAGTTATAGAATTTGTTGCGATTCGGATGCGGTACCGCATTGTGTAACCAGTCCCTAACCCCTATATGATTGAAAATCGTTAGGCAGCTATTGTTGAACATTAGTAATCAATTATTAACTAAAAAAAATTAGCGACTATGGATTTAGACTATTATTTTGTACATTTTTATTTTTTTAGTTAATTTTTAGTTATTTTTTGGATCTAAGGTAGCCATATCGTGAAGACTTTTGTAACCGTCTAGTTGAATATCCAAAAAAAAAAAATTATTACAAGTGATAAAATGAGAGAATATGACGTAAAATCTAGAAAAAAACTCTCGTTAAGTGCCAAAGGGCAACAGCTTTAGCTCTAGTTACAATATATTCGATTTAGTTATCATTTTTTTCACAAGTGTATCTTTAAAGTGATTAATCTGAAATATTTAGAAAATTTACACAGTTTACCGCCATCTTTGATTAAAGCGCCATTGTTTATATAAGCGCCATCTTGAATTTAAAACTGATTATCGTTTTTAAGGTATCCTAGTGAAATGTGATACTATAGATTTGATCAAAAGTAGTTTCGTGATAATTTAGGCCTAAAACGTCTTATTTTTTCTTCTTTTTCTATTTTTTTCGCGAGAAAATTTTTCTAAAATAGATTAATTGAAAAGGCACTAAGTTTTGCGGCAATGCACCCCTCCAATTTTCGTCCAATACGCGTCGTTTACAACGTTTAAATGTAGATGGCGTGTTACATATTAGCGTTTAGACTATATTTCACATCCAAAGCTCCGTGCATGCTTTAGCGCACAATTTGGTTAATTTTACAACAATAAATAAATCAAAAAAAATCAAATCGCTAAATTTTGGAAAATGATATTTAACACTATAAATTAATTACACTAAACTCATTCTTCTTTTAATTACAACACAAGATAGAGAATACGGGATATTTTTGGAATATCTCGGCATTGCTCGTACGTGTTCGTCCGTGTAGTTCTGGTGTGATGTAATAGTGCTTATTATACACCACGTCGAGTGCTCGAGTGACTTTGACGTACGTATATCGCCATTAAATAATTTTTCGAACATATAAATATCATTTTCCAAAAAAATTTTTTATATAGTATACAAATTTAGTGCGAAGTATGTCAAATTGTTATATTTTTTTGGTTTGTTGACGATGTATTTATATAAATGCGGTGACATATTGTTATGTTGATAAAAACTGCGAAAAAATGGTGTACGGAAAACATAAATATCGTTACACTGTAAATAGAAATAGTTGTTTATAATATAAGAATATCGAAACTATTAATAAATGTCTTTATATAATTTTTTTCTTTGTTTCATTTCAATTTTCATACCTTTCGTATCAACTATTTAAAAAAATTAATTGAAACTCGATAAGAAACCATCATTAAGGAGACTCTCGGAGCTATTTCAATGTTGATTATTGAAAAAAAAACTACAAAGTGAAGTACAAATAACGAAAAACACTTATAAACCGAAAATAAGCACTAAAACTTCAACAAAAATCATCTATAAAATGATAAAAACCCAACTGAACTACTAGGATTAATGCCATAACCTCCAGTAGACCAATTAAGTAAATTAAATTTTAATATGTCGAAATAACAAGTGACAAAATGGCTAAAACATAATTATACTGTTTATGGTTAGTTAATTTCGCAATTACACATCTATTAATTCAAAAATTATTATATAATTGTGGACAAAATCGTATTAGAATGTACTTTTGAAAATTATAACCAATTTTAAGAAGTATATATATGGGTCAGATATAAAAATCACATACATACCATTTCCATTAGAATATCCATTATGGTGAAATTAGTACACTACATTTCAGTTGTTTCTTTAATTACTTTTGTAAGTATTAATAAACATTCTATTAATTAAATCAATCTTATTTTTTTTAAACACGAATGCACTAACACTACCAACAATCAATTTTTCGAATAACTACCCGATGTTCACGAAAAATGTTATGCCATAATTGTTGATAGTATGCTTGGGAAATTTGACATAATCCCGTATTTCGCGCGTATCTAAACATCATAGAACAAATTTAAAAGTCGTCACGACAATATTTTGTGTTCTATCTTAATTGATGATAGCATAGAATGAGGAATGTATTTATTTGACGTCCACCACGGAACACTAAATAATTCAAATTTTATTAACGGCGCGTAATTTGAAAGTTATTTTCCGATAGCTTGAAATACCTTTCAAAGTTGTAATTATTTTCTATCATATATAATCATATAATTGTGCTAAAATTTGGTTTTTAGGCCTGCTGTATATCAGCAGAGCAGCACCCTAAGCCACCAAAAATGGCAGAATGTCTTAATGAAATCGGTATAACTGAAGATGAAGTATTTGATAAAAATTTTGAAGACAGAAAGATTTCTTGTTTTTGGAAGTGTATTATGGAAATTAATGGTCTAGTTGCTTCTGACGGAGTCGTAAATCCGGATAAATTAGAAAACAGTTTTCCAGAAGATGCTCCTAAATTCCCTGCTGATGTTGTGAGCGAAATGAAAACATGTTTAGGAACAGTCGGTAAAATAAACAGTTGCGATGACGTACAAAAAATAAGACAGTGTATTGAGTAGGAAAAAACATATTGACTTGTGCTATGATCTAATTGAAATGCTTGCAATAAATTTACTTAGGCAATAAATGAAATATTATTTATAAATCCCTTTTAATGACAATTCTGAAAAGTATATTATGATGTGCCTGTAAAGGGAAAGTGTTTTATGTGCCTATAGAGGGAATGTGTTGTACTTAGTGTTCATTATTCAATTAGCATAAATACAGTAGGTTAATAATAATAAATAAAATTATTATAATAACTTAATAACAAGGTCGGTATGGATAAAATCAAATAATTATATTTACCCACAAAAAATTCTACCAAATGTGTCATATTCCATTTCCGGTTAATTTAACACTTCCGACTAGCATTTATTTTCATAAATAATACAAATCGTGTTAGTTATAAACAAACAAACAGTTGAAAAGATCTTATATGTTATCAATTTAACAATGCAATTTCTTTTACTATTTCCAATTGTGCTTTATTTAGTAAGTATCCTTCACTATATTGATACCAATATCACTTATCCAATTCTAAATCACTATTGTTATTAAAAAACTTTAAATTTCGGGGCTTACCAACCCCGCACTTATTTAGACAACCAGCATTACAGATCTGTAATATTAGTTGCAACAATACAATATCTTTTTAGAAAATTTCCCTGTTTATTCGGTGTACACCCAAAATAATTAGAATTTATTACATCTAACTGGCACTTATTTCCATAAATATTACATATTTGTAGCAATAAACAGATAAACAGCAACAAAACATAATTTTTGTTTTCAATTTAACAATGAAATTCCTTTTATAATTCTTAATTTTGTTTTAATTAGAGAGGAACCTCCACTATATTGTTATCAATATTAAGTTGAAAAAATAAATTCATTTCCAAATCATTATCAATATTAAATAAGTGAAAAATTAGAAATTACAAACAATTTTTTTATAGTGTACATGAATAGCCAGTCTTACTAACCCTGTAGTAATTTAGGCAACCAGCATAGCAGTCGTGTATAATTAGTTGGATACTAATTACTAAATAAATATTTCCCTGTATAGTGTGTGTGTATGAAAACTATTAGAATTTATTGCATCCAACTAGCACTTATTTCCATAAATAACACATATTTCGAGTAATAAACAAACAAACAGTTGAAAAATATAATTTTTGTTAACAATTTCACAATCAAACTTATTCTATCATTCTCAATTGTGTATTATTTAGTAAGTATCCATCACTATATTGATATCAATATTACTTAAAAAAGAATAAATCCATTTCTAAATCATCAATAATCTTCAACAAGTTAAAAATTCGAATATATATAAAAAAAGTTTTTGTTATCAATTACAACTCCTTTTACCATTTTCAATTTTGTTTTATTTAGTGAGGATCCTTCACTATATTGATACCAATATTATCTAAAAAGGTAAATAAAGTCATTTTTAAATCATTATCAATGTTAAATCAGTGAAAAATTAGAAATTATAAACAATTTTTTATAGTGTATATAAACAACGTATACAAGCCCCACAGTCATTTAGGCAACAAGCATTACAGTTGTGTATTATTAGTTGCAGCTATTCGATATTAATTTAGTAAATTTCCCTGCATAGTTGGTGTACTTCCAAAATTATTAGATTATTATATCCAACTAACACTCCTTGTATTATTCTCAATCGTATTTAATTGAGTAAATATCTTTCACTATTTTGATATCAATATTAGTCAAGATTAATAAATCCATTTTTAAATCATCAATAATATTAGAAAAGTTAAAAATTCGAATTATATAGACATGCTTACCTACCCCGCAATCATTAAGGCAACCAGCACTACAGTTACATGTATAATTAGTTATAGTTTTTTGTTTTTGTTTTAATATATTTTAGTAGTGTATCCTCCATTATATGAATATCACTACAAAAAATTCTATTGGTGAATTGCTGTAATTATTTAAAAAAACAAACTTAAATTATGAAAAATACTTTTAGAGTGAACGTAGACAACCAGTCTTACGAACCTCATAGCTATATAGGCAACCAACATTACAGTTATGTCTATAAATAGTGGCAGCTGTTTCATATTGTTTTAATATATTTTGGTATATCTTGGTTTATAAATACTTAAAAAAGAATAACTCCCTTGGCGAATTTATAATTATCAAAAAAAATCTAAATGATGAACAATACTTTTAGAGTACGCATAGACAATCAATCTTATGGCCGTATAGTCAAGCGTATAATTAAATACATATTATTCGAAATTGCTTCATTATTTTTCAGTGCATGGTGGCTGTACATCCACACCTATTAGGTGTAGGTGGAATGCAACTGCAACAAAGAGAAATGAGCCAATCTAACCAAATGGAAAATGCACTCGGGGTCAATTTAACGCTTGGCTTAAGCACAAATTCGTACTCTCGTTCGAGTAGAATGAATAGTGAACGAATGAAGAGAATAAAACGAGCTGTTTATATTAATAAAGCAAAAAGTTGTTTCATAATTGTTCAAATACCGAGCATCAAAAGTATGTTATTAGTATCAACTCTTTATATGATATGAGAAAAGTTGGATTTCTTTTTTAGTGACTACAGTGGCTTCGACAACTACTGCTGATATAGATCCAAGAGTAAATAATACTCAAGCTTGAGTCAAATATAGTATTATTTTAGTAGTAATGATGAATAAAGGGTTGAAATGTTTTTTTGCATTTAGTATCAAAATGAGTACTTTATTATTCATAATAAAATTTTCATTCTTTTAAATCTAAGACAGTTTTGATAATTTATACGGTTCCAGAAACTGTTATTTTCAAAATTGGAAACTGGAAACTTCCAACTCTATACTAAATATTATTTTGATAGTTTCCTTTACATTTATAGTTGATGGTATTATGTACTATTATAATAATATACTAACAAGTTATATTATAGTAAATAATTTATAAATAAAACATATTGTCTAGTGAAATGAATGCGTGATGTAGAAGGCTATTTATCTCAAATAAAATAATAAAAAAGATATTTTCTATTCATATTTTATTGAATGATCGAATGATTAACATAAAAATGAAATAATTATTATAAAAATATCGAAAAGGAAAGTTTGATAACAAGAAATAGTCAATAAAGGCCACTTATGTATAAAAAAAGAAGAAGAAATAGAGTGAATAACTGAAATGTCAATAACCGCGATTACAACCAATTATCTGGTAACGTTAAGCTTCAACGTGTGTTGGTCTGTTACCAATAACAGCTGATGGTTGGTGTCCAAGAAGAACAAGAGGTCAATTTCTTGGTCTACATAGAAGGCCAACCTAAAAAATATTATCAGAAAGCAATGTAAATAATTTGAGTTGGAATGAATACTTAAAAACGATAAAAATCCAAAGATAATCTTTATATCAATTTCAAGTATTTTTATTTAGTGGGTGATTTGTTTTAAAAGTGGTTTGTTTATAGAATAAATACTTAAATTTTACATTTAGGTTATCGCTATTTACCTACCAAGTAGCGAATACATAAAAAATTCATATTTTATTCACGCACTTTTAAATTTGTGATACACTTAAAGTATTTATTATACAGGGATATTCAAAATAAAGACGAATCTTAGTTTTAAAATTACCATTAATGCAGTTAAAAGAATGAAAAAACACGTAACTAGATTTATGCATTTCCTTTTTATTTTTCTTGTAAATTAGAAAGAATATTCACTATTTTATAATAATTTGGATCAAACAAAAATGTATATTATAATTTGATGGAAATAAGCAAAAAATTCATCGTAATTTCTATAATATGGAAATTATTGTTCAATTTTATTTAATAATATAATTTATTTAAAAATTAACCTCGCTACGGCATATTAAAATTTTATGTAAAAATATTAAGTGCAATTGGTACATTCCTTTGATATTGATTCTCAACAAGGTATAATACTAAAGAGGAATTGGAAAAAAGTCATCTAAATATTTCAAATACAATAAGTCTGATTTAAAAATACATCAAATTATTTTTAACAAAACACGTTTTAAAAAGTATTTTAGTTTATATTAAAATCATAGAATAAATGATTTTCCGAAAATTCCCGAACCAATACCGAATTACGTCACGATGTTAATTTCAACCCGCCATTACGTATGTGATAATAAGTTTTCGTTTATTAGTCATAAGGTTCGTTCCAACCTCAATCAAGACCGTCTCTGAAACGATTCACAAATCTAAGTCGGTTGGAACGCAGAACAGAATCGTATAACGGTAACCGCCCGGTTGGAACACGTAATCTCTATTGCGCAGAATCGTCACCGTACGAAGGACGGTTTTTTGATGGGCTTGAACAAACCTTCCAAGAACGCTCCCGACTAGCAGGTTGGAACAAACCTATAATTTTTCTTTTGCAAATGATCTTATTCATTTCAAATTGAGCTGATATTAACTGCTGTCCATTTACATTCAAGTGGACTGAGGCACTTAGTTATGATCTTATACTCGAATAATCACGTTACTGTTCATTGAATAAAGTGAGTTAATATTCTCAATAAGATTATATACATCAATGAATGTTTTCAATACTTTAATATCGTGTACTAATTTGCTTATTTTGATGACAAAATCAGACAAATTGTTGTCCTCAAACTTACTTTCTCAAAACTCGCTAAACCACAGGGTCTCAAGCTTGTGCAGATTGCGGGTAAAAATTCAATTTGGTCTCACTTGCGAGACTGAAAAAGAACGTGCCTTGAACTGAGTTGCGATATAAGATATTTGTTTTGTCCTATTGTATAGTAATATTATTAGAAAAATGGTTTAAAGCAGTTTGTGTAGTCAATATTAAGAACAGTATTAATTTAATACTTGACCTTGAACTAACATCGTGTATAATTAGATTTTAGAAACGGGTATTTCGTACATTATTGTATATTCATTGAATTTGATACTTACTATTTTCAATTTGAGGTTGATTATTATTAAAACGTGACATTATTTTCTCATTAAAAGTTGATGTTGGGAGAGAAGCAATAACTATTATTAATTTACGTGATTGCGTGCAACAAAAAAAAAATTGTTATATAACATTCAAGGTAAAAGACTATTTAAGAACTCATATAAATAAATCAATTAATTCATCCTGATTTGTATACGTAATTTTTTTGGGACAAGGTACCAATTAGGAAATTAATATTACGTTAATTATGGCGAAGGCGCTCTATTTCAAGAGTATTTCCAATTAAGAACTTTAAAAATAATGATGTTCACTACTTTATCGACAGAATCCTTTATATCATATATGTAATACTTCTATATATGGACAGGAAAGAATGTCCTACTATTAAGATAACGACAATATACTATTTTATCTCTCGTTCCATATACTTCGTACAGGTTGCGCATGCTTGAGAATGCGCAGAACCGGGCTGGAACCTCTGTCTCTCTTATTCGGAACAGTTTCCAGTTGTTTTACTTCTACAGAAGTATTATATATATGAATTATATATATATGTAGGGATTTCATGGTTTTCTAGGGTTTTTTGTTTTCGTATAACGCCGGGTATATGGAAAATACTTTAAACAAAGAAATTGGTTCGCAAATGATGACAAAATATTGAATTCTAAACGTGAGATTGATAATAAAAAAATGAAAATACTGAATATTGTCGTTGTTATTAAGTTAAAGTAGCAGTAAACCGTGTTTATAAATGGTCTAAGTTCTAAAGAGAACTCGTGGTCGTGTCGTGGTTCATGTATGGCGGTGGGGTGGAGTAGAGCAATAATTGTTATTTGTCTTATCGGGGGAGTAAGATTGACTCAATCTTAAAGGGCTAATAATAAAAATGCGTATGTATATTGAAATTTCGTTTTTATTGATTGAAAAAATCAAATTTAACACGAAAATCCAGCAGGAACGTAGTTGCAAGAATTCGGGGTACCGCCGCCGGTTAAATTGATGTTGGAAAAGGTCCAGTCGTGACATTTCGCTCCGCATTTAATGTAAATTTGTCTAGCCCCATCTGCTACTGTACCATAAATCTGAGACATTTTCAAATTTTTCACTTCTATGTTGTTATTGAGGTGACCCGCGTTACCATAATCCATTTCGACGAATATACCTTGTTGACGAACCCCTAAAACCAACAAAAATCGTTTTTTTTTTATTAGAAAACAGTCATATTTGTTGTTTCATAACGAAGTTACTATTATCCATTCCACCAAAAGTTAGTGATTCATACAATTTATTATTATTGTTGATTCCACCAAAAGTTATAGTTTTGATTTAGAAATTCCGAAATTATTTATGTTGATTCCACCAAAAGTTTTTATTTAAATTTATTCCCAAGTCCCGTCGTTCTGATTTGATTTATCAGTAGGTATAGAAAATGATATTTACCTACGAGTTTAACATTTTGGAAAGAGATGTCGCTAATTTCACCTGGTCCTCCTTTAGCCATGGCGATAATTTGTACACCCGTAAGCCCGCCTTCCATGAGGCAATTATGGAAACTGATGTTCTTGGTGGTGTTTTCTTCGTAATTATCCTCGGCGAAACCTGCCGTAGCGCAAATACCGTTCGAATTAACGCAGTGGATGTTAGTGAATACCATGTTGGAACCTTGGTTGACGTATAAACATTGGTCCTGATTATGGATGAAAACGTTGTTGATACGTACGTTTGATGACCAAGATATACCAATACCGTCGGTGTTTCTGCCGACATGCTGAAATGTTAAAATTTTTCATTTCGCGCCTTCAAATTTGGCGACCAAATAACTCACCGCCGACCCGCTATCTCCTTCCGAACAATCAGCTTTAAATCCATCTATCGATAGATCTGTGGCTTTAACTATTGAAAGACAGAACAAAGGGCAATTTTTCAAATTGATGTTTTTGAAAACCGCATGGTTTACGTCATGTATTTGGAAAAGTTTTGGTTTTTTAACACCAGACCCACCTTGACCGTCCCAATATTTTTCACCTTGACCATGTATGAGAGAACCTGTAGAAAATATTGAAAATTTTACTTCTAATGCCATGAGATCCAAAATAAAAAAAAATATTTTTAAAAAAATATATTCAAAGATATTATTTTGAAATACATAACAAAATCTGGTTCAAAGTATGACAAAGGACCTATTTCATACAATCCCCCTCATAGTTTTTTTCAGTTGAAGAATGAATGTGACAAAGTGAGGAAACATGATTATTATTTCATCACCCCTCGTAGGGTGGGTTACATTGCGACAAAATGGTTAGTTTTTGTTTATAAAGAAGTAAATAAAAAACATTCTAAACACTCTATGATAAAAAAATTCATAGTTAAATAATATAAGCAATAAATTAAAAAAATATCACTTACCTACCTGATTCGCCGAAAACATTTATATTGTTTCCTGATATAGTCATCAAAGTTATATCATTATAACCAACTTCGAAGGTGGTAGTACCTTTGAAAGCAAGTATTGCACCATCTTTCAATTTCAAATCTAGGGTTTTACCGCTCGGTACTACGAGACTATCAATAACAATACTCGTACATTTGCTAAGTGCATTAGCTACTTGGGAGTACTGAGTTATATAACAATCGTTAGTTAAATTTGAAACTTGTGATATAATTTCGGTGCTGGACACGAAAATTGTGCAACAAAGAAAAATTAGAGATTTGAAAACAATCATTTTGAAAAGAAAATTGTTTGAATTTGTTTTTTTACGATTGGAAACGTTATTTTTATACAAGGACATGAGTGCACTTCATGTTTATCACATACTTTTGCATAAATATTGACGAAATTCGTTGATCAAATTATCAATTCATTATAATATGAAATCTAAAAGTACCTATACTACAAAAACAACTTGTTTTGCGTTAGGATAGTCCAAATTATTCTACATTTTTCCCAAATTTATAAAACAAAACATTTTTCATTCGATATAAAAAATTGAATCTCATAGATTTAACTTGTTTCTTCTAGTTGCTGGTTCTGTACACAAAATAAAGAACAATTCTTGTTATTAATGAAAACATCTTCAAATATATAATAAATGAATCACTAACATCATATCTAGATCATTACTACAATTTATACACATTTATTCTTTAATTATTTCTTTAATGGATGCGTGTCATGCAATAATAAATGTTTACATTAAATTACCAATTTTACGTATCAAAACAATACAAAATATAAATTTTGTTCATTTGTTAAATACATTTCAACTACGAAGCAACCAGTTTGACGAGAACATAATAGTAAGATTTTCAGAACTATTTTTTTTGAGACTTAAACATTGTATTAATATTCTTATATTCGAATAATTTAAATATATTATTATTTAAAAAAAACTATAATTTTTGTTACATATATTATAAAAATATTTTATTCTTCTATCTCGATATTCAAGAATGGCCTTTTCTGCACGAGTAAATTAATTCAACTGTTCTCTTATGAATAATATTTCTTGTAAAATTTCATACAGATATGTCTTACAAGGAAATAAAAGTCGAAGAATTGTACAATAAAGATGATAAATTGAAAAAAGAAGATGTTAAAGGTTTGATGGAATGGTTAGAGAAACAACCTCATTTACCAAATGTCTCTGGTTAGTGTAATTATTCTATGATGATCATTTTAACTACACACTCTAATTTTTCTATGGTATTTACAATTAGACAACTAATCTTCTCTTCCTATTAGGTATGCAATATACAATACTTGTTTTTAGAATTGCAAGTAGCTATATTTTTACATAGTTGTTATTATGGTATTGAAGCTACCAAAAATTCCATAGATACGTATTTCACAGTAAAGACGATATGTGGTGATATCTTTGGTTCAAAGAATCCGAAATCTGACGAGGCTTTACAATTAGCTCTCAATACGTTGTAGGTTATCTTCATATTTTATTGTACATTATAGTTATGGTTCGTTTTAATTTCAGATTAGTTTATCCTCTTCCTAAACTAACAGACACTGGTGATTTAGTGGTGCTATGTAGTTTAATTGACACGAATCCGGATAATTACGTAGTTGCATCTCAATTTAATCTATTCGATTTGGCAACCGTGGTGTATACTCTTCAAAATGGCCCCCCTCAAGGGGTACAAATCGTAGTAGATATGAAGGGAATTGTATTTGCTCATTTTTTGAAATTGAATCCAATTGTTATTAAAAAATTTTTGTATTATTTACAGGTGAATATATTTTGCAATCAGAATTTAACAGAAACATTAGTTATGGATTTATTTTAGGAAGGTATGCCGATAAGATTGAAAAGCCTCCAATTTATTAATATCGTTTCTTTTATGGATAAAATTTTAGCTTTAATTAAACCGTTTATGAAAAAAGAACTAATTGACTCGGTAAGCGGTAATCAGTGTTGCCTATACGACATTACAACCAACGTCATTTTCTCTATTTCAGTTATATTTACACACTAATACTGAATCCATATTCAAACAAATACCGAAAGATGTTTTTCCACAAGAATACGGAGGATCTTGTGAATCTATAAAAATTTTACAAGGTATTATTTGAATTTTCAATTTTTTTTAAATCCTATCAAATCAATTTTTCATGTTTTAGAAAAAACTAAATGTCAAATGAACGACAATGCGGAATTAATAGTGTTTTTAACAAACCAAGTCGTCGATGAATCTAAAAGGCATGGTAAACCCAAAAACGCTAATGAAATATTTGGAGTAGAAGGAAGTTTCAAAAAATTACAAGTTGATTAAATTTTTTGTTTTAAATATATTTGTGAATGATACCTCGTATATTAAGTAATTATTATACATCAATATTCGTAAACTAAGAGTTAATCCGATCCTGATCTGATTGATCGGAAAGTGATCCGGATCTCGTCACCGTCTTTTGAAAACTGAACGAACATGATTATAATCAATGATAGGACTTTTCATATGCGGTCAACTGACGTGTGGTAGTGCTAGTTCGTTTTTTTTGGTTAATTTTAAAGAATCTTAATAAGTGCTGTTGAATCACTAATAATTTCTCAATATTAATCATTTAAACACAACGTACAAATTAAGGCACGTAACGGAAAAGTATTTTGTAAATTTTAAATTTTCCACGGAAAACCGATTGCTCTGCTTTATGAATCATATGATACATGATCCATCTGATTCGGAATCATAATTATCAAATAGCTGTGATTATGTATCACTTATCATTGATTGATAACTTATTACAGTGAAACTTTTCGGTCGACAATAATTTATTTCTTTTTAATAACCCGAGTGCAACAAAGATAAACTACTAGAGAATCATACCAGAATCAATTAAACAAACAACTGAACTATAAAATAACGACAGATAAAAAATTCATATCCAATGTTTTTATTTACAGTATTATAAAAATAGTTGTATATTTGTTTACAAAATAATGTAAACAAATTTATGATAAAAACTTTGGTTGTATCAGAATATATACTCTATGCTATATTCCTAGGCGATAGTCAATGAAAGATTTAGTAATATGGTAGGTGAAATTAGAAGAAACGTTTGATAAAACTTTCATCACAAAGGTACATATAATCTATTTTTATATCGATAAATTTGAAATTAAATTATCAAATATAAGGATAAGTCAAGGACACGTGCTATCTAAAACTTATCCTCATTCTAGTAGTAATATACGTTATCTAACAGCAATGACAACCCAACCCGCATTATTCGCTTTCAAGGGTTTCATTTTTTTTTTGTTTGTGATAATTTTAAATGGGGTATATCAAAAGAATTGCTCATATATTTGATTTTTGGCGATATATGAACAAAAATTATAGTTTGATAGTGTTCTGTACAACTACTGGGTTGATAAAAAATTGAATCACTATTTTCCTTTATATATATATATATTATTATATATGTATATATATATATATATATATATATATATATATATATATATATATATATATATATATATATATTATAATTTGTAAAGAAGTCTTTGCCAGCTATATTATAAGTAGTTTTTTATTGGAAACTTGGTAAGGAAACACCAAAGTGGACTAACTTCAATATATTTTCCGAGCTTTTGAATATTTAAGTATTCATTGTCTGGGACTGAAATTATGGTTAAATACAATATAAGAAATATGTATAAATGTATAACAATAATAAAATTTTACTTACAATGATTAATTAAGATTTCCGGTGATTTTGATATTATTAAAACTTGTAAAATTTTTTATCTAACCTATGAAAATTCAACGTTATTCATAATCTAACCAATTGATTAAAAATCCTATAGTAACCAGAATCAATATTTCTATTAAAGTCAATTTGAATATTGAATTTTGAATTCCATGATGTTGAAAATTTTTACAAGCTTCAATAATATCAAAGTCACTGGAAATCTTAATTAATTATTGTAAGTAAAATTTTATTATCGTTATACATTTATACATATTTCTTATATTGTATTTGACCATAATTTCAGTCCCAGACGATGAATACATAAGTATTCGAAAGCTCAGAAAATATATTGAAGTTAGTCCATTTTGGTGTTTCCTTGGAACGTTACCAATAAAAACTACTTTCTTTATTAACTGATCCATTTATACAGGAATATTAATAGAGAATATTGTACAGGGTTGATAATAAAAATGCCTTTAGTATAAGGAAATTTCGTTTTTATTGATTGAAAAAATCAAATTTAACACGAGAACCCAGCAGGTACGTAGTTACAAGAATTCGGAGTACCACCGCCACTAACATTGATGTTGGAAAATATCCAGTCGTGACATTTCGCTCCGCATTTAATGTAAATTGCTCTAGCGCCATTTCCTTGTACGGTACCGTAAATTTGGGACATTTTCAAATTTTTCACTTCTATGTTGTTATTTATGTGACCCGTGTTACCAGAATCCATTTCTACGAATATACCTTGTTGACGAACCCCTGAAATAAATAGACAATTTCCAAAGTAGCTTTTGACGATTTCACCAAAATTTAATTCATTCCAGTTATTTGTGTCGATTCCACCAAAAATAAATGTTTCAATTAATTCACCTTGAATTTATTTTTGTCAATTCCACCAAAAATTAGTTTTTCAATCAATTTATCCTGAAGTTACTTTCGTTGATTTCACCGAAAATCAGTGTTTTTATTAACTCACCCCAAAGTTATTTTTAATGCTTCCACCAAAAATAATATTTCTATTAATTTTTCCGAAGTTGACGTGTCGATTCTTTAAAAAATAAATATTCTAAGTAATTTACCATTAAGTTATTTTTGTCTATTCCACCAAAAATCAATGTTTTAATCAATTTATCTCAAAAATGTTTCGCTGATTTCGCCCAAAACTAATGTTTTTATTAATGCACCCCAAAATTATTTTTGTCGATTCCACCAAAAACTAATATTCCTATCAAGTTATACTTGTTGATTCCACCAAAAGTTTTTTTTCTCAAGTGTAATTTGTATGATTTGATTTAATAATTTTGATTTGGTTCAGTATTAACCAAGTTAGAGTTTTTCCGGTATATAAAAATCCAATTTTTTTTCGAAAAAATACTTACCTACGAGTTTAACGTTTTGGAAAGTGATGTCGCTAATTTCACCCAGTCCAGCATTCCACTTGGCGAGAATCTGTACGCCCGTGAGCCCGCCTTCCATGACGCAATTATGGAAAGTGATGTTCTTGGTAGTGTTTTCCTCGTAACTAGTCTGGCTGTAACCTGCCGTAGCGCAAATACCGTTCGAATTAACGCAGTGGATGTTAGTGAATAGCATATTGGAACCTTGGTTGACGTATAAACATTGGTCCTGATTATGGATGAAAACGTTGTTGATATATAAGTTCGTACACCAAGCTATACCAATACCGTCGGTGTTTCTACCAACATGCTGAAATGTTAAAATTTTTCATTTCACGCCTTCAAATTTGGCGACCAAATAACTCACCGCCGACCCGCTATCTCCTTCCGAACAATCAGCTTTGAAACCATCTATTGTTACATAGTTACTTTTCAATATGGTGGTACAAAACATGGGACAATTTTTCAAATTTATGTTTTTGAAAACCCCGTTGTTTACATCTTGAATTAGGAAAAGTTTGGGCTTAGTAACCCCACCAGACCCACCTTGACCATCCCAATATTTTTCACCCTGACCGTGTATGAGAGAACCTGTAGATAATATTCGAAATATTCAGATGACGCAACCAACAATAAATAAAAGCAAAAGAATGTTTTGTTTTTTCAACTATATTTCCGTATCATCTCGGCTTGGGACAAAAAGATCAAAATTTCAGGTATTACAAATTGGATTGATTAACTTTTTGTCCGTTTTTTGAACTGAATTTCGGTAAGAAACGTAAGTATTTTAAGGAGGGGCTACTTCTAGAAGATGGTGGCTTGGTTGAAAAAAAAATGGTTGTTCACGATTAGTTTTCTGCTGGGAATAGAGGAAAAAGTATTTTTCAAACTCTGTGTATAAAAATTTAGTTATATTCAATTAATATAAGCAATAAATTAAAAAAAAATCACTTACCTGATTCGCCGAAAACATTAATATTGTTTCCTGATATAGTCATTAAATATACATCATTATAACCAACTTCGAAGGTAGTAGTACCTTTGAAAGCAAGTATTGCACCATCTTTCAATTTCAAATCTAGGGTTTTACCGCTCGGTACTACGAGACTATCAATAACAATACTCGTACATTTGCTAAGTGCATTAGCTACTTGGGAGTACTGAGTTATATAACAATCGTTAGTTAAATTTGAAACTTGTGATATAATTTCGGTGCTGGATACAAAAATTGTACAGCAAAGAAAAATTAGAGATTTGAAAACAATCATTTTGATTATTAAATTTGTTTATTTTCAATTGCAAACGTTCTTTTTTATACAGGAATATAAGTGCACTTCACTTTTATCACATACTTTTGAGTAAATATTGACGAAATACTTTGATCAAATCATCAATTCATTTTAGTTGGTAATTTATAAGTACTTGCACCAAAAAAACAACTTATTATAAATTATAGTACTAGAATTTACTATACATTTATCACAAAAGTTATCAAATAAACTTTATTTTAAACACAGTTGATTCTCGTAAATATACGATTGTCGTCGTAAATAATCGTGAACAACCATTATTGTGCCGTACCCCTCTTCAACCAAGCCACAATATTCTATAGGTAGCCACCTCCTTAAAATACTTACGTTTCTTATCTAAATTCAATTCAAAAACTGGACAAAAAGTTAATCAATCCCATTTGTAACACCTGAAATTTTGAAAAATATCGGGATGGTCAAGCTGGGACTGGTGGGGTTACTAAGCCTAAACTTTTTCTAATTCAAGATGTTAACCACGGGGTTTTCAAAAACAGAAATTAGCTGCATAGCTTGGTGTACGAACTTATATATCAACAATGTTTATACGTTAACCAAGGTTCCAACATGGTATTCACTAACATCCACTGCGTTAATTCGAACGGTATTTGCGCTACGGCAGGTTTCGCCACGGATAGTTACGAAGAAAACACCACCAAGAACATCAGTTTCCATAATTGCCTCATGGAAGGCGGGCTTACGGGTGTACAAATTATCGCCATGGCTAATGGAGGGCCTGGTGAAATTAGCGACATCTCTTTCCAAAATGTTAAACTCGTAGGTAAATATAATTTTCTATACCTACTGATAAATCAAATCAGAACGACGGGACTTGGGAATAAATTTAAATAAAAACTTTTGGTGGAATCAACATAAATAATTTCGGAATTTCTAAATCAAAACTATAACTTTTGGTGGAATCAACAATAATAATAAATTGTATGAATCACTAACTTTTGGTGGAATGGATAATAGTAACTTCGTTATGAAACAACAAATATGACTTTTTTCTAATAAAAAAAAAACGATTTTTGTTGGTTTTAGGGGTTCGTCAACAAGGTATATTCGTCGAAATGGATTATGGTAACGCGGGTCACCTCAATAACAACATAGAAGTGAAAAATTTGAAAATGTCTCAGATTTATGGTACAGTAGCAGATGGGGCTAGACAAATTTACATTAAATGCGGAGCGAAATGTCACGACTGGACCTTTTCCAACATCAATTTAACCGGCGGCGGTACCCCGAATTCTTGTAACTACGTTCCTGCTGGATTTTCGTGTTAAATTTGATTTTTTCAATCAATAAAAACGAAATTTCATTATACAAAACGCATTTTTATTATCAACCCTTAACTCCAACCAAATGCCATAAATGAACCACGAGTTTTCTCAAGTTGAGAGAAAAACATGTTGAGAAATCTCTATATTTGTCTTAGGGCACAAAAATTTCTCTAATTCTTTGACCAATGACGTATAGTCAAGATCAACAATTTTTTTTTATTTCTTCTTCTAGTTGCTAGACTTCGTCTCGTCGATTTAAAGTAGGCAGTTATCTGCAAAAATTTTCAAAACCAATTACAAAGTTGTCGGTTCTCGATATAAAAATAGGAATAATTTTAGTTACTAAATAAAACATTTTGTCTCATATTGAAGACGTATTTAAGCATATAATTATTAAAATAAATAAGTCATCAACACTATAATTAGCTTTGTTCGCTAGTACGAATCCGAATCAGTTTAAGAACTGATCACTCACGCATTCTCAAAATCGTTCGCGGATAGTTCAGAATTTTTAGAATCCGTTTCGTGTTCGCAAAACGATTTAATTATTGATTACAATCGATTATAGTTAGAGATTGCTCATCAACATCCTGAATAAGTTCATAATAGCTTTGTTCGTGATAGGTACCGAATGTATTCAGAATATCTTCTGGACGTTTCAAATGCGCATGCTTCATTTGGAATATTATGTTCTGAAAATACATTCCTTTACGAAACGATTTATGAACATCTAAAATTATAATTTGAATTCAAAACTAGCTAGGAAAACAAAATGTTTATAATTAACTTGCTGTTGTGACTGTCATCGTGAAATTAGTAACAATAACAAGATAATACCGCGCCTGCGTAGTTGGTAGTGACTTCTTTATTACTTCACTTTTTTTCAAGTTATCTAACCTTGCGTCAGATATAAAAAAACTACTGTCAATAAAGTCAGTATTCATCCAATTTCACTGTTCACTATCGATCAATTCGCACAGTTCAAAGAGGAACAGAAGAAGCTACTAGATATGGTGATTCAAGCTGCTATTTCTGGTGATGATCCTCGTCGTTCAGGTCAGTTCAATCAGTCAGTCAGTCGAAGTACAAGTAGAATACCAAGGAAAGTGTTCCACGGAAGAACTCTACGTGGTTCCAGAGGAATTCGACGCTCTTCTCGGTCGAACCTAGATCCGCCATTTGCGAATCAACTTCAACGACCTTGAAAAATACAAGTCTTCGCATGGACAGATTTTTCAAGTCGAGCACGTCGACACCATCGAAGATCTTGCTGTAATGTACCCACAAGTTTTCGATGAACGTATTTGCTGTGTTCCTGACGTCAAGGTATCGCTGCACTTACGGGAAAACGCCAAGCCAATATTTTTCAAGTCACGAGAGGTACCCTATGCCCTAAGAGAAAAAGTGGAGAAAGAATTGGATGCCCTAGAAGCTCAAGCTTTGGTGGTGATACCAAATGTACGACTTGTGTTGATTAGAAAATGGCCGTCAACCAACAACTTGTCAATTCGAATTACCCCATTCGCCGAGTTGAGGACGTACTGAACAGTCTCAAAGCCTACTTGCACGCTCAAGTCGATGATGAATCAAGTCGCATTCAAACGATTTCAACCCATAGAGGAAACAACCTCATGAAACGTCCGAGTTCCTAGCGAATTCAACCGTACAGTTGATCAAATTCTAAAAGGCCTACCCAATACTATATCGTATTTTGATGACATTGTGTGCATTGGCTCCCCCAAAGAAGAGTGCATTAAAATCCTTGAACTCTGCCTCCAGGACTTACAAAAATTAGATCTGAATTTAAGCAAATAAAAATGCACACTATTCCAGGAAAAAATCGAATACCTTGGGTACGTTGTTGAACACAACAAGATTTTTAAAAGCCTTGAAAAGGTTAGGTTAGGTTAAGTTAGGTCTTCACTTTTTTCTCAAGTTATCTAACCTTGTGTCAGATATAAAAAACTACTGTCAATAAAGTCATTGTTGTGTTCGTCTACACCTTAATACTGGCCGAAGGTTTATTCTTGATATTTATAAGTGTAAAATCAACAGCCACGTTTTTAAAATACAATTACGTAGAAAACCATAGAGGTTATTTCGTGGCAAATAAAACAAAAAGGATGAATGCACATGCGCTAGATTAAAAGTCCTTACCCATGTCCGAGGATACATTGGACGTATTCAGAACATGTTCGGAATTAGAAATTTGTGCTCCACGAACACAAGGAGCATGTTTTGTAAGTACACAATTTCGAGCCACGCACGAATCTGGTGACGGAACATATTCATAAAGCTAATGAAGCTTGCGATCCTATATTCGGAATCGATTCCAAATTTCATACAAAAGGATGATTTCTTTAATATAGGCGTGAAATATTTTGAATATAATCAGAGAAATCAATGATGACATGCTACTGATCTACTACTTATTGGCATTGTCTTTCTTTGTTTAATACTGTAGGGCAACAAAGATGGGATCTACTTAAACGAACGAATCGTTTTATTAGAATCATTAAAACAAACAATTGATGTATAAATTATTGACAGATAAAATAGTTATATTGAATGTTTTCAATGTTGTATGTTTAATAAAATAATATTTATTTTAATTTATTTATCTACATAATTATGTAAACAACTAAATGAATCTAGTTGATAATAAGCCTGGATATACCAGGAGTGTGGTCAGTATTAAAATAATTAATAACAAATATTTGTTAAAACAGTTATATTATTTTAGGAACCGCCACTATTTTTTATTATGATGCGGTTCAATCTAAAAGTAACTTTATTATTTCTTTTCGTCATAGGTATTCTAACAATCCTAACATTATATTCCTTTTGTGGAAGTAGGGTTAAAGAATGGGGTAATGTTAATTCTAAATCATTGGATGTTCTTACAACCGAAGAAATAGATTGCGAAATAAACGGCGACTATATAATAGGTTGTCGAAAAGAAGGAGACGACGTTTATCTTCCATTTTCATTTCTACATCGTTATTTCGAAGTGTATGGTAAATTAGCTACGTACGATGGAGTTGAAAGATTCGAATGGTCTCATAGTTATAGTAAAGTATATCGTCCTAAATCAAAATACGATCCGAAGGGTGTGTTTATGTATTTCGAAAATTATAACGTGGAAGTGAGAGATAGAGTTAAATGTGTTAGTGCTATTGAAGGAGTACCGGTTTCTACACAATGGGAAAGTCAAGGTAAATTATTATTTTTTTTTTTCATCAGGTTGAATTAGGTGTTGTTTTTTTTCTTTCGTATTTATAGGTTATTATTACCCTACGCAAATAGCACAATTTGGGTTATCGCATTTTAGTAAAAATTTAACTGAACCGGAACCTAGAAGAAAGATGATTGATGATAGTGATAGAGATTTAGGTAAATGGATAATACCGTCGACGGCAAAATTTGAAAGAATTTTCGATAATAATTTTAATAGTAAAATATTGAAATTTATAACTAGCGATAGTTACGAGGAAGGTATTCGATTAAAAATGGATCACGTTTTATATTTCGTCATGAGTTTAGATTTAATTTTAAGTGGTAACAGTAGCGTAACTATAACTTTACAAAACAGGGAAACTAAACAAATTTATTTTTTACATTATATAACTTCGGACGTATGGATAACTTCACAGGTGACGATCTTATTTAAATTTAAAATTTTCTCATAACAAAAATTAATTTACAGGATAATAATATTTATCACGGTATAGGAACGAAAAGAACGTGGAAAAAACTCACTAGAGACCTCATTGTCGATCTACATAAAGGTATAAGTTTTTTCGATAAAGATAAATCAAAAATAAAATTATCGAGATCGAAAATGAGGTTAACAGAAATAACTTTAAGAGGTTCCGGATGTATAGATAACCTCACTTTATCCTCTTCGGAACATATACAACAATTCTACGACACCGCTGAATGGTTCGTCAAACATCAAGACAAACAAACTGGTGGTTGGCCTATACCAGTTAAAAGAAAACTCGCCCCCGGTTTCCAAGATTTACAACCCGGTAAATAATCAACCCCAAAGGTATTTCTAAGGATAATAAATGATTTTCTTACAGGTTGGTATTCGTCGATGAGCCAAGGACATGCTATATCGGTTTTATCTAGGGCGTATTACCATTCTGGTGGTGATATCCGTTATCTAACTGCTGCTTTACTGGGTTTGAAACCCTTTAAAGTATCGAGTGATTTAGGTGGTGTTAGGGCTAGTTTTCTCGATAAGTACCCGTGGTACGAGGAGTACCCCACTCAACCAGCGTCTTTCGTTCTTAATGGTTTTATTTATTCCTTGTTGGGGTTGTATGATTTGATGAGTATCGCTCCTTTGGAGGACGGTAGGGAAGCAGAGGTGTTGTTTAATGACGGTATGGTGTCTTTGAGGCGTATGATTAGTTTGTTCGATATGGGTAGCGTGACTTCGTATGATTTGCGTCATTTTACTATAAACACGGCGCCGAATTTGGCTCGATGGGATTATCACGCCACCCACGTTAATCAATTGTTGTTGTTGAGTACCATGGATGGTGATTCTTCTTCTTCTTCGTCTTCTTTGTTTAAAGTTACTGCCGAAAGGTGGATCGGGTATATGAATGGGAAAAGGGCCGATCACAATTAAAAAAATTTTACGTCTATATATACGGGGTGAAACAAACAAATCAGAACGTAAATGGAATGCCCTTTTTTTTTTGGTAATCGACGAGCTAAAACTGTAATTGAGAAAAGTTGTACGTGAATGTATGCTGGGTGGACAAGCAAATGATTCAGAATCATAATTTCTCTATTTTTTTAAGTTTTTTTTGGTTCATAAGTCGGAATATACTGGGTGAGCCAAAAAAGGAATCAAAATCGTAATTTTCTTACTTATTTGATGTTTTGGTTGACCTATACGTCAATACACAACAGATGAACCTAAAAAATTGATCAAAACGATGATTTTTTCATATTTTATTAGTTCTTAAGTCGATATATACCGGGTGAACCAAGAAAATAAAACGAAATTATTATTTTACTTCAAATTCCATGTTTTTGTTGGCTCGTATATCTATATATACTTGGTGAACCAAAAAAAATGATCAAAATTACGATTTTCCTTCTTTTTCGATGTTTTTGTTAACTTGTATTTCAATATATACTAGGTGAACCAAAAAAAATTGATCAAAATTATAATGTTCCTCATTTACAATATATACTAGGTGAACCAAGAAAATGGATCAAAATTATATTTCACATATTTTTGTTGCCTCGTTTTTCTACATATACTCGGTGAACCAAAAAAATGGATCAAGATTTTTCTTCTATTTGGCTGTTTTTCTTGACTCAAGAGCCAATATATAACGAAGGGATCATAAAAATTGGTGAAAATTACAATTTCCTTTTTTTTAATGTTTTGGTAGACTTATACGTCGATATATACTGGGTGAACCAAAAAATTAGTCAAAATTATGATTTTTTTCCTTTTTTAACGTTTCTGTTGTTTCGTAGGAGAATTTATATAGGATGAACCACAAAAATGGATCAAAATGATATTTTTTTTCTGTTTTCTGGTTTCTATTAACTCATAAGTCGCTATATACTGGATGAAACAAAAAAATCTAAATCCCATTTTATTTTAAAAACAAAAAAATTACATTTTTTTGTTTTTGATGATATACTGACATAGAAATTATAATCACAAAGTTCCTCTGATGATTTATACGATAGAATATCCAGGGTGAACAAAAAATATTGATCAAAATAACAATTTTCTTGTTTTGGGTGATCGACCCGGGATCATTTGTGGTTGGGGGGTAAATTTTACTCCGATATATACTGGGTGAACCGAAAAAACGAATAATGGTTAAGAACTCATATATTTTTACTGAAACATATAAAGACTGCACATTAAAAATATAGTTAGTAAAAATATATTTTTCAAACAAAATTTAAAATCTGTCAACATCGTATATTGTTATTCATGGTTCTGTCATTTCAAACATATTATTTACGGATAATTTGTAGAATTTGGCAACGTTGAAAATAATTATTCATACCATTTTTTTTGTTTTTATATAATTCTTGAACAAAGTTGGCAACAGTGTTAATGCGGGAAGGTTTAAGTCATTTTAATACCAAAAATACTTGAAACATTCCATTAAAATGATACAAAAATCGATAATTTCGAAATCTAAAACGAAATTTGATATATTCGGGTTAATTTTATCATATTATGAAACCGATAAAATAAAAAAACTTGATTGCGACGGTGATACAAATAATGTGCAGTCAAAATGAGTTTTTCAAACAAAGTACAGTTTTTAAGAAAAAACCGGACCAAACGATACGAATAGTAGCAATTACAATAATCGAATAGTCAATAAGGGTAAGTAGAAAAAGTCCTTACCCTCAAATTTATCCTGAGTAGTGTAATAAATGTTAGAAAAAAAATTGTTTTGTTATTTGTATAATTGTTGATTTGTTATAAAGCACTTTTCCATTATTAAAATGAAATATAACGATCTTGTAATCGATTTTCCAGTTATCGATACATACGATATGTCAAATGTCAACTGAAATCAAGTACTAATTAAATTGTGATTGGTCCAGTTGTGGATGTATAATTACTTAACGTTGACCATTTGCTCTTTTTTGTACAAAGTCAAATTTGAACCTGATTACAAGATTTTCATTTTAATATTTGTTTATGTTGAATAAAGAATCCGATTGGGTTTTTGAAATGCTATGAATGTAAGTGCAATAATTTATTCCTTAACTTTTTTAACGATTTTAATTTTATTTTTTTTATAAATTGTACATATTTTATATATAACGTTAACAATCATAGTGTAGGGGTGTTTAATAGAATATTTTTATGTACGGAGGTAAAACTAACCTAAAAAAAATACGTTTTACGTTAGAAATAAAAGTTTCGTTAACAAATTGTATATATGGAGACTAAAAGTTACATTCACGACTCTCGGAATATTAGTTTTGTTTTAAAAAAAATGTTAAATATATATCACAAATTTTTTAGGTTAATTTTTCTTCTTGGACGTGTATAATCCGTAGATAGAACGCCATCTATCCATCTCAAGAGCTTATTAGAGTAAAAAAGACTAGAACATTTGTATATTTCTTCCAAACTAATCGTAATTGTTAATGAACGAGTCATATTCTTTCTCATTTATAATTGGGATAATTGATCCAAATAATAATAATTCCATTTTTTATAGATGATTTTTCAAATTATTTTTTAATAAAATTGAATTTTTTAATAACCTGATTCATCGTTTATGAACCATATGATCATCAAATTGAAATAAAATTACATTTGACGTTGAAGTATGAATGAGAGAAGAAGACAAATACGTTACCGGTACCACAGAACTAAACTAACTATAAGTTTATAGTATTTAGTAATTTTGAAACAAAAAAATAACTAAATTCGTAGTAATATAGTTGAAAAACGATATGATCTTTGATGAATGAAATGAAAGAAACTGAAACAAATCATACGTTTTCTAATAGTTTCGCCTAATTATTTCATCATCAGAGTAAGTATGTTGGGTTTTAATTAAAAAATATAAAACCAGAGCCGACATTTAGGGTCTAAATTACCTTATCAATTGTTTAAAAGTCTGTTTAGGACGTTTTTACTATTTAAATATCATATTTTGAGTACATATATCGTAGTTTTTCAATTGAATCTAAAAATACTATATTTTCGTTGAATTTCCGGATGTACAACCAGAGAATACTAGTCAAATCGAATTTATAAGTTTTTTTTGTTACGCCACTGGTAAATACAATAACATACAAAACTACGATGAAATTAGTTCTATTTAACATTTAGAAACGTAAAAGAAGAAATCCCATAACATTTGTTCGAGACAGAGGACAACATAACAATCCACAGTCTTTCAAATATCAGCTCATTAGCATTTTATAAATAATTTTCTATTTTATGAGATTTTACTTGATGTTTTTATGATTTAAATATCATATTTTAAGCACATATATCGTATATTTCAATTGAATGTAAAAAATACTATATTTCCGACTTACCCCAGAGAATACTAATAAAATCTGGTAAACACAACAACATACATAACTACGATGAAGTTAGTTCTGTTTAACATGTAGTAACGTAAAAGAAGATATCCCATAATTTGTTTTCGACATAGTAGAAGACAACATGTAGTTGTCAGTAATAAACGTAAAAGATATTCGGCAACAAATGTTTAAATGGAAAAAAGTTGTTTGCTGTTTTGTTTTAAATTATCTTGTGAATATTTTGTGTTATTTTTTGTAAAAAGTTATTAATAAAGTTTATTAAATTTTGTATTAATGAATATAACTTACTTTCGCGGTTTATAGTGTCATTATATATTATAATCTCAAAACAATTTTAGTTTGGAATCGAATTAATATTAAAAAGTTTTGTTTAATTTTAAAAAAATTTACTGACAGGTAATATAATTTGATAAGATTCTTCACTTTTAAGTTATTTAATTGTGTGTGATATTTTTATAAAAGCAGGGCTGGACTGATTAGATTTATAATTTCGAGTATGAAATAGTTCTTTTAAATTAAAAATAAGTCACTTAAAGTGTACTTAAATGTTTACGTATTACAATTTTGTGATTTTAAACTTGTTAGATTAGTAAACTTGGAAAAAATTGAGTTGAAATACTAAAATTTCGAAAAAATTGAAGTGACTGTGACAATAATATTAGGAAAATATATTCTAACTTGAAAAAAGGTTTTTTATTTCAATAAAACACATTTTTAAATAAAAAATTTTATTTACAAAATATATACAAGTGTTGAAAAATGCGTACTACTAGATTTTATTATATAAAAAGAATGATTTATACATTATTTTCGATAAATTACTTAAATATCCAAAACTAACTACAATCAGCTTTATTTTTCCCCTTTTTCACTGTTAAAACTCTCTATTTATAGAAAGATATCGCTCTGAGAGAACCAGTCGATTTTATAAGTCTTCGCTTATATTTCTTGTGTTTTTTCTCTGTTCCTCAGGGTATCTTCTTCGGAATCTCCCCCATTTCATTTCTCAAATATTTACAATCGTCGATAGCGAAACTGGAAAACGATAACAACAAAATTAGTACCTTAGAATGAAATTTTAGATAGTGACTCACCTATAGATGAATATATTTAGAGGCGCGGTGGAAAGATGCCACAATGAGTGGTAATCAAATATGTATAATATTGGGGGGCTATCTATTAATTCGAGTAACAATACGAGTCCAGATAGGGCTAAATACATAGCACATTTCCACACGTATCTTTGATTCGATCTATTGTATATACACCAAGTGAACCAACATAATGCGGTAAAAGTACCTAAATAATAAAATAATAAGGGCGTAGCAACAAAAGGTCATAAAAGAGTCAAATTCATCAATTAAATGGAGCATTTCTATGCATAGATTAAGGAAATTCCAAAACTAAATTCATGCAAAAATTTGTGGAATTGCTTGAGAAAAAGTCAAATTGATTGATTGATATGCAATTCCTCGTAAGTTAGCAAAAACTATGGATAAATTGAAGAAATTCGACCATTAAAACTAAATTCATGCACAAATTTGTGTAATTTGTGCCATTTCATGCAAATCAGTAATTCAGTAATAAAATAAACAGTTTCTCAAAAAACATGAAAACTCAAACTAAAATTGCAGAAATTCCTTTTTAAAAATTGAAGTCATGCATATAAGTTTGTGCAATTTCCTGAAAATCATGCAAATTCAGTAATGAAATGAAACAATTATCAAAAATAATTTAAATTTATGGCATATATGCAGAAATTCCATGTTATAAAACTGAATTCATGCATAAATTTGTACAATTTCATGCAAATCCAGTAATAAAACTAAACAATTTCTCAAAAAAATTGAAACTTCATTTTAAAATTGAAGAAATTTTATGTTGAAAGCATAGCAATTCTAATGTACTTTTTCTTATCATTGATTACAAAATGATTTACTTACCCACAGCAATATTTAATTCAATATTATAACTGTAATCAATGTGTCCTAAACTTAAATATCCAATATGACTGACCAAAAAAAGTAGAAATATCAATGTGATTCCACATAAAATGTAAACAGGAAGTTTATCATACAACAACCTATAAAATCGTATATTAAATACTATAGAGCGATGTTTGAAACTATCTTACCTCATAGTCATAACGTAACAGTTCATTAAAATCATAGAAAAAGCACAAGCATAATCCAAAATTTCAGTTAAAAGAAAATCGCGATAGTGAAATATAGCTGACCATGTCCAGGCATGAACACTAACCTAAAGTTATGATTATATTTGTAAAGTATTTATAATATATAAAAATGAAAAACTTACTATGAAAAAGGCGTGCCACAACCATATCAAAGGACTATCCGACCTCACTTCTCTTCTAAATTTTTTTATCATTTTAACATGAACAAAAGCATTTAATAAAGAAAAAATTACTGAAGCTGGTTCTTGCATACCTAATACACGTATAAAAGGCCACTAAAAACATTAGAATTACTATAACAACTTATGAAATGGAAATTAAGTATTTACTTTTCCGTAAAATTGGGGAGTTCTCCAGTTACGTTCGTGAAATGCGTCGACGGTTTTCCACATACACTCGTGTTCGCATTCGTGATGACAATTCCAAAATGTGTATTTATTAATTAACGGTTGGTTATTTTCACGAAATTCTTTACCGTCTAAAAACAACGTAAAAGTTATCGAAAAACTTTCGCATAACCTAAAATTTAATACCTCTTGTACAATTCAATAATTCACAATTTTCTACACATCTTTGGTAATATGGAGAATTGTCACCAGCTGAACAATAAACATTATTAATTAATATTGTAATTATTATATTTAATGTTATAACTAATTTCATTATTTAAATTATTGTATAAACAAATAACAGTCTGACGTCTTCTTTTTTATTTTAAATTGTTCAAGGACTAATACTGCACGTTTACTACTTGAAAATATAGATTTCTTTTTTTTAATTTTAGATCTCTTTACAACTGATTTTATATGGAAACAGACGTAAAATCAAGATATATCATCTCGAAAAACAAATAAAAAGGTCTAAGAAGAAGTAAAAGAAAATTATATAATTTCTAGTAATTTATTAGTAAAAAAGAAGTAGAAAATAACTGTCAAAATTAAACATCTATCTAAAAACAAGTATGAGTAATAGTTGATTTTATTGTATAATTAATTAATAATATAGATAATATTTATAACGAAAATGTTTAATTTTTGGTCAAAACCAGATCCAAAAGGTAAGTGCGACTAATTTAAATAAAATAAGCTTGAAATTTTAGTTTATATTGTTAGACGATCAACGAGAAGCTGATAGACAATTACGAAAAGTGGGTAGAGATATCGAAAGAGATCGTCGGCAGCTAGAACGAGAAGAACAGAAATTGGTAAATAAATAAAATATTTCATGCGATATTCTTTCATAGTTTACTAGGTGTTTTTACTTAAAGGAACAGGAAATAAAAAAATTAGCCAAACAAGGAGATTCTGAAGGATGTAGGGTATTAGCAAAGCAATTAGTACAACTTCGTAAACAAAAACAAAGAACATATACTGCGGGCAGCAAAGTTCAAGGGATCGCTTTTCAAAATAAAGCTATGGGAGCAAATGTTAAGTTGGCCGAAGCAATGGGCACTGCAGGAAAAACCATGTCGGACATGAACAAAATAATTAACCCCGAAGAATTAGCTTCTACACTTAACGCGTTTTCTAGGGAAAATATGAAAATGGAAATGACGGATGAAATGGGTGAGTTATTTTTTATAGTTTTCAGTGATTTTAGGTGAAAATTTTTATACTTCAGTTAACGACGCGCTGGATGATATGTTAACCGAATCTGGGGACGAGGAAGAGAGTGATAACATTGTAACTCGAGTTTTGGATGAAATCGGAATTGAAATTAGTGGGAAGGTAATTTTAATAACAGATTTTTTTTCAGTATTTTTCATTATTTTCGATTTATTAGATGGCTGGGGCTCCTTTACCGGAGAAGGGTAAAATCGGCGAAGCTTCTAAAGCTAAAGGGATGAGTGATGATGATATTGAAGCTCAACTGGCTAAATTAAGAGGTTGAGTTGAGTATAGTTGCTGTAAAAATGTGCCTCTCGATGCAAGTTATCTATGTATTTCCTCTATTATTGATATTTTCAAATATAATTACCAGAATTTTGTTTATACACATGTTTTGTAAAACTCGCTTTATTATTATTCAAATTAAATTGAAATTTTGTTGTTTTATTTTTTCCCCTTTATTTACGTTATTGATGTCGGATCCAGGGTCTTGACAAAGGGGGGGTCATTAGTATTAGGACGAGTCCTCCCTCAAAGACATTGCATTTTAAGCCTTTTACCCACAAAATATAAGTTAATTACGTTGTTTTTAACAGTATAATGACGAATTTTACGCAATTTTTACTTTAAACCTCAATTCCTTATCGACTTTGAAACAAAAAACCATGTTAATTAATAAGAATTAAGGGGGGATCATGACCTCCTCTGGATCCGCGCTTGGATCTACGAAAAATTCAAAGCAACTATATTTCTCAATATTTCAGTTGAAATTTTATAGTACGGACCTGCGGGATTTTCTTCTTCTTCGCTTAGTTTTGTGGCCTGTACCTTAACACTGCTAAAATAGATTTAATTTTGTATTGGAATAATCTCAACTATTATTGATTTTTAAATTCTACCTGACATTCATTTATATATAAAATTTGATCTTTATTTTTAATGAGATTTTACTAATTAGATTTGTTCATTAGTATTGATATAGAGGGTAGAATAATATCGAGAATCGCCGGTAGCCTCCATTTTGATTTTTTCATGAATAACAGTTGTCATGAAATTATAGCGCGGGTGTGTGAAAATGATCAGATTATCAAGCAAATTATGTTAACATACGCATTTCGTCCCAAATAGGGATTGTTTTAATAAAGTAGTATTAAAACAAATACTACCAATATTTAAAGTTAATAATTTTAGGTTGAAATGCTGATTATGTCTCAACTGGCAACATGTTGTGTTTGTTGTTACAGCTGATTCAGTGCATTTCGTATTTAAAATTTTTTTCTGAGGCAACGTGCTTGTGTTTTGGTCACAGATTATTTTCGTTTATAAGTGTCAGTTAGTGAACGCTGTAGTTATTATGTGATCTTTTTTTAGTGGAAACAATGTGTATAGTGAAAACGTGTGAAAATAATAAAAAGTTCAAACCCGAAGGTATTTCCATTCGTCAGTAAGTAGATTTATATTATACATATGTATTGTGAAATTTACTGTACAATTTACAAATTATTGGTTCTACATCAATTTTTATTTGAGTTGAGTGATAATCATTTACGTAAAAATCTAGCGCCGCTAATTTGAACATGATTAAAGTTAAAATAGAGATTGTTTTCTTCTTCTAGTCTAAATTGATTTGTATACGATTGAATTTCAGCTCTCTTTTTATATTTTGGTGACATTCCTTGTGCTTTTTGTTTTTTTGTGTTTATGAGGATTTTCGAGTCTATTTTATTGTTTAATGTTTTTTTTTAAATAATAATTGTGTTTAAATGGTTGTTTTTTCAATATTGTTTGTTGATAATTGTGTTTTATTGAAGCACAATTTTGTTTAGAATGAAAATGGGAGCAATATTGAACATTATCGAAGGGAAGTTTAAAGATAATACCAAAAAAGGCTCGAAAAGCAATAACTACAAGTTAGGTTGAAGTTTTAAACTTTATATAAATAGAATGTAGTAAAATTACGGAAAATCGAATAACTAAATTTTCATTTTTTTTATTTCATTTACTTTTTCATTGATAAACAACTATATTATAGTTTGCAAGCTGAATTTATCAATAGGAGTAAAAAAATAAAAACCTTTTTTTATATTTTTTTATGAAAAACCATCTAGAAATACAAATTTTTGACAATCACTTTTCGTCCTTACCTTTTTATGTTCCAACAAAATATCGTACGGTTAAATATTGATGTTTCGTGTATGACATATTCCGTTCTTTTGAATTTCATGATTTCGTATATTGCCAACTTTAAAATAACTCGTCAATTAATGTTTCTAAATTTCTTTTTTGTAAATATGTATCGTTATAGCATATAGATTAATTATAAAAATTATTTTTTACATATTTATTAACGCATATAACAACAAATATAAAACTAATGGTATAGAAATGATTTTAATGATTATTAATCTTCTTTTTTAAATTTCCTCTTAAGACTCTCCGGCATTTCCGGTGGGGGAGGTCGCGGCATTCTTAATGCAACTTTAAAACCGTCATAGATAAACCATTGCGCGGCAGTTAACGTACCAATCATAACAATTCTAGGAATTAAGCCCTTCCACAACCCGACGAATCCTAATTGCTTTATAACATCCGCCGAAGAAGACCCTTTCGCTTGATTCAATTTGCTTACGACTGTATCCGCTGGATGGGATACGACAGCGCAAAAAATACCCGCTATGTAACCCGCGGCAAAAGTAACCACCAACTGTTCAGGTTTACTGCAAAGTTCTCTAGGTTTCGGTACGACGTATTTATAAAGCATTTCGAGGGTACGTTCGAAGCAAGCAAACTTCATCATTGTATACGGGATTTGACGCATCCATAACGGTACCAAAGACTTGTAGAAACCGTTAACGCCTTCTTCGACGTATATCCTGGGAAACGCCGATCTCAACGTACTAGAATAACCCGGTACAGTTTGTATCTTGACTTTAACTGCTTCCATTGGAGATAGTGCTACATCGGCGAAAAATTCGGCAGTGGCGGAGGCTCCTAAGTATAACCACGTTCTGTATAAATAAGCGTATTCTTCACCGAGCACTCCCGAGTATAATACTTTGAATACTTCGTACAAACCAAATTTGAACATACCTTGGGCTGAATATCCGAAAAAAGTCGGCGCCCACCCCTTAGCTAAACCTCTCATTCCTTCCTCTTCCACGGTAATCTTGAAACCGTTAGAAATATTTAGATATTTCTTAGGATCAACTTGCATTCTGCATTTTACTAAATCTAAAGGTACTACCATTGTGTGTGTTATCCCACAGGATAAAATTCCTCCTAATCCACACAATAGAAAATATTTTAAGGAACCGAAATCGCAGCTATATCCGCCATTTGTTACAGCAGCTGATATTTGCCTTCCAACCACCAGCGACCGGACTAAATTTTTAGAAGAATCATTTTGTGGTATTCCTCCATCTTGGTCTTCGTTATGTATTCTATTTCTAGTTATATGATATTGTTGTTTTATTAGAGATAGATACATTATTATACAACTAAACGATATATTATAATGACATTTACTGTCTTAATTTATAATTTGTAATACCACAGAATATATATCGGTAAGAGAAAGCGTCGTAAAAGGAAAACTAATAGTTGGCATCCTTTGACAATATCCTCTTTTTTATTATTCAAATAGTCTCGGCTATTTGGGTTATTCGGTCTAATTTTATTGTATTAAAAGTTGTGAAACTTTTTTCAATTCCTAAGTGAATGTAAATTCTATCGAATTGTAAATATTTCGAATTAAATAATTTATATTAATAACGAAATGAAAATAAATACATAATTCGTATCGTACGTCATCGTAGAATTAATTCTGAAGCATAGAGTTCTAATTCTCCTTTTTTTGACATCTGATTAGGTATAGGTATATTCTATGGTTTTGTAAACTTAAGCAGTTCTGATTCGATATAGAGCAACTCGAGTGGAAAATAATTCAAGTCGTTTGGTTTCATAAACTAAAATATATATTCAATATCAAAGAAAGCCATTGTTATATTATTTAGAACTATAGGATTATAATTATTCTTCTTTTTTAAATATTCAACAGTTCGATTACGACATGTAACAGCTGAATTGGGAAATAAACTGACATCTTTGAACTTTGAACTGCCATTAATGAGAAAATGGGATGCACATTCCATTTTATCCTGAAATGGGGGACATATTGGAGTTCAGCACAAAGTGAAACGACGCAAATAAATAATAAATTTATTTGGTTATGTATATAAACAATAAAATTCTGTTATACAAAATAAAAAAAAACTATTAAACGAGAACTATTTGCATATTATAACGCTTTATTTGTTTCCTTTTAGTTGATACCCAGTTTTTTAAAAAATCCACCTTGAAGAAAAAAAAACACAATAAGATAAGGGTTGAAAATAAAAAAAAATCACAAAACTGAAGAACAAATGTTAGTAGATTGACTAGAATACAGGAGGTATTAAATATAAATAGGTTATTGTAATAGTGTAGGAGACGGAAAAAAGATACGAGGGGAAAAATTTAAAAGCCGGGTTTGATTACGTGTTTATTGCCATGTAATAGGGCTATTCTGCTAAAACGAAATAAAAAAAAGTGCGAAACTACCACCTAAAGCGTCGTACACAACAAGTAACCTACTTACATCGAAAAATTTCTCAGGTCCAGGTATATTTTTAATACTTTTTTTTAATAACTAATTAATTTCGTATAAAAATTAGTTAATATAATACAGAATAGCCCTGAAACAAATATTTCTGTTTATTAAATATAATTTTTTTATCAGACCAAAACGGAATACAGTTATTGTCTTCTTCTCAAAGATATTTTATATTCAACCCTCGTATATAGACGGAAAAAAACGAAACCCCAAACGGATTATCTCGAATATATACAGAGTGATCACATAGAAGTTAAACTTAAAAAGTATTTATAATTTTTATACGAGGGTTCCACAATTTTTTCAAATATCTATTTTGAAGTAAATCGAAACATTTGGATTATATACAGAGTGATTACATGGAAGTCGATTTTTATAAAGAAACTTGGAAAATATTATATTCGATTATCGGTATACAAGGGTTCAACAATTTTTTTAAAAATTTCTATTTTGAAGTAAATCGTAATATCTCGAATATATACAGAGTGATTACCTAGAAGCTGATTTATTTAAGGAAACTTAGAAAAATTTTATATTCGATTATCGGGTTACGAGGTTTTCACAATGTTTTCCAAATTTTCTATTCAAGGCGACTACTTAGAAATCGTTTTTTTTTAAGAATCCGGAAAAATATTTTATTCGATTGTCGGTATACGAGGGTTCCACAATTTTTTCAAAAGTTTTTATTTTGAAGTAAATCGAAATATGTAGAATATATACAGAGTGATTACTTAGGAGTCGATCTTAGGAGTGGAACGAGGGTTCCACAATATTTTTTTTCACGAAACTTTATTCGATTACCCGTATATGAGGATTCTACAATTTTATATAAAAGTAGATCTATAGGGTGTTTTAGGTAATTATAATCATATAATAACTATATTTCCGTTTTGTTTGATAAATTGAATCATAATTTGAAATAATTTTTTGTATTGTTGGGAATATTTTTTTTTTATTATTTTGAGAATGCTTTAGATAGGGCTTTTTGGATAATTTCAGTACCTATTGATTTTAGTCCGTTGGTGATTTTGTCAGAAACAGAGCTTCCGCTCGATTGTGAATAAGATTTTTGATTCTGCGCATAATTTTGTTGTGGATAACCTCCATATTGTTGGTAACCGTTTTGTGTTGGGGCACCTGTAAAATGTATAAAAAAAATTCACTCAAAAAAACATCTATCGTTAGAAAATCGTAGACAAAATGGAAATTATGAGTCGTCCCTTCCTCTTCTTGTTTATTATTGGCATGGTTTTAATTTAATTATTTTACCGTTTACGACAAAATTGACAGATATTCTTTTAAAAACGCTATAGAAGATCTTCTTTTTTATCCATTTTTTGGCCTTTTTCAAGTTCACAAAAATACCAAGTACAAGATTAGTTGTGACTAATTCATTTTTTTCAACTTCCATATTTTATAAAACGAGTTGTAGTAAAGTCTTCTTCTTTTTCGTGTATTGTTGGCCGCCATTATTTTAACAGTTACCTTACGATTCTTTATCTTCTTTTTTTAGAGTTCAATTGGTTTGACAATTAACCCCCAAAATTTACAGGAGGAGTTGAGCCGGATTCTTCTTTTTCGTTTATATTGACCTAGATTATTTAGGCGATGATTTCACAATTCTTCTTTTTCTATTCTTTTAGAGTTTAATAATTTTAGCAATTAACGTCCAAATTTTGTAAAATTTTGGATTTCACAATTCTCTTTTTTATTTAGAGTTCAATTGGTTTGATCATTAACCTCCAAATTTGATATGAGTTGTACCGGATTCTTCTTTTTCGTATTTTATTAACCTTAACTATTTAGTCGGTTATTTCATAATTCTTCTTTTTCTACCCTTTCATAGTTTAATAAGTTTAGCAATTAACCTCCAAATTTTATGAAACGACTTGTTGTAAAGTCTTCTTCTTTTTCGTGTATTGCCGACCTCGATTATTTTGACAATTACCATAACGATTCTTCTTTTTTTATTGGTTTGACAATTAACATTCAAATTTTAAAGAACGATTTGTATGGAATTCTTCTTTTTTAGTGTTTCGATGGTCTGGATTATTTTGACAGTAACTTCAAAAAAAAAATTGTATAAAAAAACCTGTACTAGATTAGAGGTGTCTAATTCTTATTCTTCTCGTTCTATTAGCGTCCTTGACCAAATTATAAGTAATTTATAAAATTTTTAAAAATGCCAATATTTCAATCAATTTTTTTTGAAAAATTTGATATTTAAATCTTTAAGTACAAGAGTCAATTCGTCTTAAAATACTGTTTCGGTTGACATGTAGTCAGAAAATTAATGACAATGCTACAGGGTGAAGTCAATAAATATCTTGAACACTGAACAAATAAATTTCTTCGGAAAATTAAAAAAGCGAAATCCAAATTTTACGTTATTTTTAAATTGTTTTTTTGTTTATCTATATAAGATCATAGATAAACTATGAATAATAACGTGTCTTAAAATCTTTTTTTTGTTCCAATAGTGGCCTCGTCAATTTTGATTATTAGCCATCAGTTACACAAATTAATTTTTAAAACGTAATACGAGAATCTTGTACTTTTTCACTTTTATCTTGTTTAGAACAGAAATTTTACAAAAAAAAAATCAGAATTGGGGTGATTTTCAGTTTTACACTTACCTTGGGTATATCCGGGATAATTTCTTTGTTGCGGGTAACCAGATTGTTGCGGGTAACCAGATTGTTGGGGGTAAGCCTGTCGGGGGTAATTTACTTGTTGAGGATAACCAGAACCCACTTGTCCACCGGGATAACCAGAACCCACTTGTCCCCCGGGATAACCAGAACCCACTTGTCCACCGGGATAACCAGAACCAATGCGACCTCCTTGGTAACCACCTGAATTGACTGTAAGTTGTGTTAAATGCAATATTTCGATTAACCCTCGTACTGCGTGCCGAGGGAAGCGAGGTACGCAGCACAAATGAATTTTTTTCTCGACATATCCCAACTTTTTATAGACTTACCAGGTCGATTTATGTTGGGTCTTGGGGTGGTTTCGCTCTTCGGAATATGCGGGTACAAATTACCACCATTGCTGTTTGAATTTTGTGATAAATAATTAGTATTCCCACTAGTGGCATATCCTACATGGCCAGCTGTCAGAAAATATTAAAAGTCAATATAAAATACGTTTAATTATCGTAGAAATATTTTGTCGATAAATTAACGTTTCGGACAAGTTACAACAACATCTTCAGTTTTTGTTCGATCTCCGAGGATGATAATGTGGTTTTCGAAACTTCGCTTTCGCAAATTTTAAATGCGATTTTAAAATTAATTATTTTACGAATTGTACCCGTTTCATATGAATTTTTATGGTGTTTACCTTTATTGGCATTTTCAACACATTTCGGTGTATCCCCATCCATTTGGCAAACTTGCGTAGGGGGACAAACGTGCGTTTTACATGTCCTTATAGCGTTTGCTTTCCTTTCGCATGTCGGATATCTATAAAAAAATTAGATCTACTTCCGTATACAGACGTCGGCATAAGTCAGGCAAAAAATTTGCATTAAGAGGAAAAATGTGTTCAAAGAGATTCAAATTCTTCTTCAATTGCAGTTGCGCGTGGTCTTCTTGCGCAAAACGCGGTCCTTGAGAAGGCCCCACAAGAATAAATCACAGGGTGTCAGGTCACATAACCGTAAAGGCCACTCAACGAATCCTCGTCTGTCTATCCATTCTCCAAAATAAACACAAAAAGCTCCATCCTGCACGAATTGACGCTTTTTTGCGTTGTGTTGGATCGTTGTCCATTTGCCCTCGTAGATCTTTGAGCATTTCCAGATAACTTTGACCCTTCACGTGACGCTAATTCTTCTTCAATGAAGACGTGAGGATTCTGATTGTTCCAGTACACGAAGTTATTGACTAGAATAGAATAGAATGCTGGAACCGCTAATCATCCTGACAGCATTCGAGGTACCACTCGCAAAATTCCAATCTGCGATCGTAATCGTCCTCTGTGAAGTGCGTGGACGGTAAATTCGATAGATTGGTTCGGCTGCTCAACTAACGCCAGTTTCCATATGTTCTTTAGTTCTTACGGATAACGATCGTCCAGAACGCGGAGCGTCGGCAACAGAGCCCGTTTTTTAAAATTTCTAGTACGTCTTCCACAATGATGACCGATTTGCTAGCGGCGAGTTTAGAAATGTTTGTTGACATTCGGGAAATACAGTTTCGTAACAAAAAAAACTGTTCTTTGAAGCGTGAACTTGTATGGGTTAATCATTTTAAAAAAACGTCTGATTGACAAGCACGTGTTATCATTACAAAGACACAACTGTCCGAAGTACAAACAAGTTTCGTTTTAATCTTTTTCGACAGCGTTGCCAGACTTATAAGCGTTGCCGGACTTCTGACGATTTTTCGAGAGCGTTGCCTGACTTATGTTGACCTCTGTATTTGAGGAAAAATTATTTTATGGTATTTTGAAACATTTTAAACATTTTTTATATAATATTACCAAAAAATTTAGTTATTTCCATCATTATTTCGGGAAAAACACAATAACGTCACTGATTTAACAAAAAAATTTGTCCCCCGAAGAAATTTTGATGAAAAAATATATACTTTCCCCCGTATACGTTTATTATTTTGCAGTTTCCTATTTCAAAACATTTTTTCGTATACAATCATTTAAAAACTCGATTATTTCTATTCAATATTGTATATGTTGCAAAAAAAATTCTGTCATTAAATCAAATCATCTAACAAAATTGAATTTCCAATTAATTTTTGGCAAAAAATATCCATCGACCCTCGTAAACGCGTGATTGATAAAAGTGTGATTTAAAATAATTTTTTTTCGAAATTCACACTGTATATTTCGTAAGTACTAATATTTTTGTTGAAATACTTACGAACCACATTCTCCTTGTCTACTATAAAAACTACAGGGGTCTGTCTTCATAACACATTCTTGAGTACTGGGACAACCTATATCTTGACAGTTTCTACCATATTCTGTGATAAACATTATTTTTAATTATAAATAATTCCTTATTTTGTTGTAATATTTTTATATTTAACTAAATTTTGATTAAAATAAATTACTCACTTGTAAACGAACGTACGACGCCAAAATAACCGAAAATGACAAGTAGTATGTAATAATTCATTCTTACGACATGAATCTGAAACTAAAAGGCGCAAAAATGATATAAGAGTCACAATAACAAAATGTATTTAACCATTTTGTTTATCAATGTGTTTATATAGTTGTTATTACACCATTAAACTATTTATTAAAGTGAATAAAAGCTGTGAATTAACCGAGGTATCTATTGGTTTCAATTTGTATGAAAAAATAAGATTAAATATATAAATCAGCACGAAACTGAGAATATATGATAAATAATATTTATATTACGAAATTTATATAAAATAATAACAAATTACTAACCAAAAACATTATATTAGTTGAATGTTTTTGTTCATCGCTTAAATTCAAGATGGCACTGATATATCTGACGACACCAGGGTTGCCAGTTCTCAATAAAAAAATTGTATATCTTTTTTTATTAATATAAACAAAGTATGTATGGTTTTAATTTATCATTTGTTTGATTATTAATGTATCAATATAGACAAATATTATTATTAATACTAATAAGATATAGTTTGTTAATAATACTTTTTAAAAGTGAATACGAGTTTTTCAAATACAAAATTTAAAATAGTTTCAAAACCTCATATGTTTAAAATTGAATATAAGCAAACGTTTAGTTTTTATTTTAATTCTTGGAAACGACATTCTATAAATAACTCAAGTTTCATTTGCGAATTATTAACGTTCAATCTAAAGAACTTTCATGATATTAACGAAAATATAGATACCTTATAGTGAAAAAAAATCCTTTATTAAACACTATACACTAATTAAAAACACAAAGTTTCAATTATTGTTAACAGAACACGATTCCGCGACTAGCATTCACTCACTGTGGTCACTCTTAATTTACCATGTAGAGCGCAGTTTGCCATGAGTGACGTCATAAACATTTCGGATGCTACCTTGGATAAATACGAGGGTCAAACTATAATTATGGAACAAGTTTTGATTTTTATAAATAAGTTTTTAATTTTTTTCGTGTATATTGGAAGGGATATTCTAATTTAAATTGAAGAATAAGAGGACTATTTTGAGATGTGTTTTGAGAACGATTATTTTCATATCGTTTTTTTTTGGAGTTAGTTCCTTCCGATTTTCCTAATCATTGAATTTAATTCTAATGTTGTTCATGTTTTTATTTATTTAATTCTTTTGCATACGGAAATCAACAATTCAATTATTGGTCTCGAACTTCGAAAACGATAAACTATAGTTCTAAACTAGACAGGTACGAAAGTAGAATATAAGATTACGTTGTTAGAAAAGTGAAGAAGAAATATGAGCAACAATAAATATACAAAAAGATTTCTTCATTATTATTATTATTATTATTATGAATTTTCTTGATAAATCTTTATTCCAATGTCAAGTATTAAGCGGTAATAAAATCAACATATTCTTCTCTAAAATACAATCACTATTAGACTTTTCACAATTTTTGAATATTAAAACTTTTAAAAGCCTCCTGGTAACATCGTAGATTACAAAATGTCGGCCACAAACTTCCCGTGAATCCAAAGGAAGCTTGTTAAATAAATATTTGAACGTAAATATATTTAAATTAGGTAATTATGTACTTAAAAATGAAATAAATAGAATGAAAATTTTGTCTGATTTATATAAATTTTTTTTTAAATAACGTATGTCCCTCGTATTAGAATGTTTATTACTTGATGACACGTGATTTTAATTCGAAATGTTGGTCAAAGGAATCTTGATCTACGTAAATCGGACATTGAGCGTAATATTTATCTGGGCCACTGTTAATTATCGATTCGAAAATAGTTCCATGGTTATAAATCAAGTTAATGAATCTTCTTCTGCCGATAAATGTAAATTCATCGGACCACTTCTTTTTTTTTATATAAAAAAAGTTGATCTGTGTATGTATACGAACGGAATTTATAGGATTCATAATTGTATTTAGTAAACAAAGAATTTTTTTTATAAATTCATAGACACTTGTTTTTATATGAGATAGTTTAAAATTAAATATTTCACTAATTTTGAATACGGAGACAACATGTTGAGTCATGAGTTATTTTTATTACTACGGTGCATTAAACTTATGTAACCAAAATAGAAACAAAAATTTTGTTTTATAATTTACAATTTTGACGCTCAAAATAAAAGAAACTCCAAACAAATCCTTCGAGAAATTAAAATAAAACAAATTATTTCTTCATAAAAGGTCATGTTCGTCCGAAGAAAAACGATAATTTGTTCGGTACCTTTCGGTTTCTTAATCAAAATAATATGTCAGTTTAGCGACTGCAAATATTACATTCTGTCGTAGATATAACGTGCTCGTGAAATCAATACAGGCAAACTTTAATCTTACGAAAAGTAAGGTTAGAATATCTCTACGGTAAATTACTTTATCCAGAGTTTTATAGGAGACAGGTCCGTAGTTAGTACTAATATTTGAATAAAATATATTTAATAAAAATGTTTTAAATTATAATTCGCTAAATAGTATGTTAAATTAGAATCTATTTGCTTTATTTAGAGGTTATTAGCAAATGTCGTTGATTATTTATTATATTATGAATAGACATTTGAGAAATTGTGTTTAAATGATTAATGAAATGTTATTAATATTATTTTTAACTTTAATATGAACCTGTTTCTATACATTTTTATAAAATTTGAAGTAGTAGAAAATATTTTCCTTTTTTGTTTTTATACAGCTCGTCACAAAATAATGACGTACTCCCTTTTAGCTCTTATCTTTCTAGATTTGGCGTTTATTGTGCGATGTTGTCGGTTTATTGTTGTTTTTATAGCCTCTTTTAGAAAGCCTACACGCTCTCCCTAATATTACTTTTCGCACTAGTCGCCCTAATTCAGGTACTTTATGTAAAATGAAACAGATAGCAGTGGTAGTACGTATTTTATTTAGGAAATGTGTAAGAAAAAATGCTTTTTATCACCCCCTTATAGGGAATATACAGGACTGAATCTTTTATTTTCTTTTTCTAAATTTCAATTACCGACTTTATTTTTTTCTTTGTGGTTAACTTTCATCGTCATCTGTGAGACTGAAAATTATTTCCGATCATAATTCATGCAGCTATGATTCGAGAAGAATCGACCAAAACAAAAAAAGCCGCAGCGCCACTGATCAATCAGTTTCCTTATATTTTCTTCTTCTCCCTTATTCCCAATTGGAGCACTGATCTCGTGGAAAAATTGAGTGCTCATTATAACAGCCAATAAAAAGAATTCAACGACAACCGACGATAAAAAAAGATGTCACTTAATGAGTAATTAAACTTGATGGGAAGGCAATTTCAAGTTTTGATTGCTATTCCTAGTAATCCACCGGTGAGCATGTCTTCTAGAAAGAAAAGATAAAAATACCCAGATTGGGATTACTTTTTTGAAAATTTTGTTATGTTTTTGTTATTCAAAAAGAAATTATACCTAGACTACAATATTGATAGTAAATCTTTTATATACATCGGAGATAACGTGACATCTACATATTTTCTAAAGGTCAGGGGCGGCTCATGCCCAATGGTTACCAATCCGTAACTTTTACACTGTTTGAAAATTGATTGAATTATAACATATAATAACAATTACACCCCTGAAATTACCACCCTAGGTGAAATTAATCGCACCCCTTTTGTAATTAAATTTAAAGAGTTATTTTTATTTTCCAAATTGTTTGAACTTTGTATAATGCTTATTTAAAAAGAAAATAACACATTATTCAATAAATCGTGTGACTAACTAAGAAAAACACATTTTTTTGTCAAAAATCTACTTAGAGAATATTCCAACGCTTTTCTAACTTCTCGTTGTCTCAAAATAGGCCTCAGTTATCTCACTGTGGACTTTTTTGATATTTTTTGGAGTAAATACGTCAATTGGAGAACTAGAACGATTACCATCACCTGTGTCTGTACGACCACGTTTAAATTCAGCAAACCAATAACAAATGCTTCTTGTCGATGGAGCAGAGCGTGCTTGTACAGTATTCTTTTACATCAAAAAATTGTTTTGAATCCAATATTTTGAAAATAGAAAAAGTACCTTCACTTAAATGGCTCTAACTTTTTTCTGACTAATCGAAATATCATGACATTTGACACATAGTCTTTTGAAAGTTGGTACTTCGCCAATGTCATATGAATTTGACAATGACAGCGCCATCTACGTGTCAGTCACACGACTCATTGAGTGAAGTCATAATTGATGAAATTAAAAATGTAAATTCAATAAATTTGTAACAATATTTATTATACAAAAAAAAAGTTTTAAATATTAATTGTAGAGTTTCTTTTACTGAATATGACGATTTTTTAAAAAAAATTATATTACAAAAAATTAAAAAGATATGGCGGTTCAAACTTGGCGTCTTCCTTTTAAACCTTATTATGCTTCAATTAACGTAATTAAATAGTGGTTGGATTTAGATATAGTTAATATCGATACAAAACGAATTGGTTTGATAAAATACAGCGAAAGAACTGATAAAATACAGGGTGTTTGATTTAAACAGAACAAATTATAAGTGCATACTGGCGACTAAATTTAAAACACCCTGTATGAAATATCAATGAATTGAATACATGGAATTAATGGGGGAATGTTTGTTGTTTATTGGTTATAATTTCACGCCTATAGTTTCGTTATTCAATAAGAACTTTCAAAATTTAAAAAAAATATCGAAATATTTCATTTTTAAGACATTGTACACAAATTATAGTTAAATTTCGGGTAGGATTCTAAAATAAAATAAAATTCTGTTTTATTGAAAATAACAAAGTCTATTTTTGATAAAAACTTTTCCCGGCGCATTCTATTCAACGCACTTGTGTGAGAATTGGGACAATCTGTATCTCTAATTAATTGAAAAACAAAACGTCTGTGAATGTTCTCAGAAATAAAAAAAAAAACTTCTACTGGTCGCCGAGGTTTTAATTTAATTGAAATAACAGAACAAGGAAAACTTTTTTTTGTTTTCGTACGCTTCAACCTAAACCAAGTTGTCTGTTCAATATTGTGTTTCTGTTTGCCCTTTGGAGACTAAATGGAAACACAAATCCCCACTGTCCTGTTCAACCATTGTGATAACATGGGGATTATACGACAAAACTCATTTTAATGAATTTAAATCCGTCGAGGTTACAACTTGATTTAAAACCGGAAAGTTAACGTTCAGGAGACAAAGAGAAAAATTATAATCCCAATAAAAACACGTTTATTGAAATACTTTTTTTATTATTAGAGAAATATGGTATCGTATTAACAAAAATTCGATAAAAAAGTGTCAGTTTAAAAGTTTTATATGTTTAAAATGATTTCTAGGACATACTGTATACATCGTATATCTTAAGTTCAAGGTTAAATATGGTATAAAAAATTTACGTTGGATTACCACTTCCAATGTTTCCTGTTTTAATTATTTCAATAAATGTGGTAATCGTATCTGGAATGAAAATAAATAATTTTTTTTTAAGAAATATGAGTGAAAAAACAAATTATTGTATGAAATAGATGAATTTGGACTATAGTTATAGTTCTGGAAAGTAATATCGATAGACTAACTGTTTTGAGAATTCGAAAAAACTTTTACGGTGATATCATTTTTATTTTGAATTGATAAATAAATTGTAGTTATGAAAATTGTAGGAAATTTCACGCTCTATAAGATTATAAAACAATATTTTCGGAAAAAGAATTTTGAATACTTAATTTTTCAAAAATTGTCGAAATTTGGAACTTTTACGCTTGTATATTATTATATTTGATCGTAGAAAAAACTGGTACACATCAAAATTGTCGGAAATTTCATATTTTACAAAATAATGGAACATTATTTCCGAAAAACAAAAATTTGAGTACTTAATTTTCCAAAAATTAGCGAAAAAATCGAAATTTGAACTTTCCCGCTTTTACCATTTTTATTTTTCTTCGCACAAAAAACTTGTGCGTATAAAAATTGTAGAAATTTTATATTTTATAAGATTATGAAACATTATTTTCGAAAAACAAAAATTTGAGTACTTAGTTTTCCAAAAATTGACGAGAAAAGTCGAAGTTTGGGACTTTCCTGCTTATATCTTTTTTATTTTGTTTTGATCGTATAAAATACTTGTACGTATGAAAATTGTAGAAAATTGTATGCTTTATAATATTATAAAACATTATTTTCGGAAGAAATTATTTTGTATTCATAATTTTCCAAAAATTTGCGTTAAATATCGAAATATGGTATTTTCATGCTTTTATCTTTTTTATTTTTGCTCGTACAAAAAACCTGTAAGTATGAAAATGGTAGAAAATTGTATGTTTTATAAAAGTATGAAACAATATTTCTGGAAGAAATTATTTTGAGTACTTAATTTTTAAAAAATTGGTGAAAAAAGTCGAAATTTAGGAGTTTTACGCTGATTTATTTTTTTATTTTGTTCGTACAAAAAACTTGTACATATGAAAATTGTAGTAAATTTCATACTTTATAAGATTATAAAACATTATTTCCGAAAAACAAAAATTTGAGAACTTAATTTTCCAAAAATTGACGAAAAAAGTTGAAATTTGGGATTTTCAAGCTTATATCTTTTTTATTTTTGCTCGTACAAAAAACTTCTACTTATTAAAATGGTAGTAAATTTTATATTTTATAGGTCTATAAAACAATTTTTCCGAAAAAAATCATTTTGAAAACTTATTATTTAAACAATTGGTGAAAAATGTCGAAATTTGGTACTTTTATGCTGATATCTTTTTTATTTTTGCTCTTACGGAAGAATCGTACCAATGAAAAAAGTAGGAAATTTTATGCTTTATAAGATTTTAAAACAATGTTTTAGAATAAAAACATTTTGAATAATGAATTTTTAAAAAATTGGCGAAAAATGTCGAAATTTGGGACTTTTATTCTGATATCTTTTTTATTTTTGCTCTTACGGAGGAATCGTACCAATGAAAAAAGTATGAAATTTTATGCTTTATAAAATTTTAAGACAATATTTTAGAAAAAAAAACATTTTTAATAATGAATTTTTAAAAAATTGGTGAAAAATGTCGCAATTTGGGACTTTTATGCTGATATCATTTTTATTTATGCTCGTATAAAAAACTTGTAACTATGAAAATTGTAGGAAATTTTATGCTTTATAAGTCTATAGAACAATTTTGCCGAAAAAAATCATTTTGAATACTTAATTTTCAATAAATTGGCGAAAAATATCGAAATTGAGACTTTCACTCTGATTTCTTTTTTATTTTTGCTCGTACAAAAAATTTGAAAGTATGAAATTGATAGTGAATTTTATGCTTTATGAGACTATAAAACAATATTTTCGAAAAAAAAAAAATTAATACTTAATTTTTAAACAATTGGCGAAAAATGTAGAAACCTGGGATTTTTACGCTGGTATCTTTTTTATTTTCTCTCGTACAAGAAAATCGTGACAAAATGGTAGGCAATTTAATGTTTTATTAGCTTATAGAACAATATTTCCAAAAAAAAATTAACACAATTTTTCAAAAATTGTTGAAAACCTCGAAATTTGAGACTTTTAACTACAATATTTTTGCCCGTACAACAAATTGTACTTCTAAACTGATTTTACACATTAATTTTTCAATAGCTATTCATTTTATTATTATTAACAATTTCGAGATCCAGTTTTGTTCATTCGAGGAAGAAAACGTTTTAGTTTGATATACAGTATAAAAAAAATTACAAAATTTGATTAACATATTATTTCAACAATTAAACTGGAAAAAAATCAGTAAGTTTCGTTATACGATATTTTTTAGAACCCAAGTTAATGAGTGCCCCGCTCAGCATTCAGTATACGAGGCCGCCATTTTGAATTTTCACATCAATTGCTGTAATTATTGCATAAATTAGAAGTTAAATTTTTGATGAATTTTCCAAAAAAGAGGGTTAAAAATAATTTTTTTGAAATATATTCTTATTATATTATAAAACAAAAAAAAATTCCTTCGATTTTGATATCTACAGTATTATCAAAAACGAAAGAGCTAAAACTGAAAAACACTCTGATATAGAATGTCCTAACTTCACAATTTCGAGAAAATGATTAGAGGTCAACATATTTTCCGAAAAGAAAGTGATTTTTCTAACTTCCCTCAACTATTCTTATTTTAAAACCGAAATTAAATCTTCAAATTGTAGGCAAGTTTCCAGATAACCAGCTAAAAGGCAACCGCGGTTTTCTAAAGTTCGACGAGTTTCCCCATTCATTTCATCCTTATCTCCGAGAGCGATGTGTCGGTCACGGAAAATAGGAAATTATTCATCACGCGAAAGAACTGATTAAAATAACGTCACATTTTTCTAGTATAAATTGAAAAAAAAAAAAAAATAAAAACGACTCAGTACTTTTTGCTTTTATTATAAATAGGTATTACTGCGTAAAATATCTAAACTGGTATCTTTGCTACCTCCCTCGTACATTTATAAACGAAACAATTCGATTTTCTTATGTGTATAAACAAACAAGGAGTTGAATCGATACCACAAGCGAAAATGTTAAAATAAACTCGACGATATCGTATTTCCACATCCTCTATCCGTTAAACGCAATAAACCAGAATTTTGGACAGTTTCCAGCATAGGAAATTGGTTGGTGATATGACTTCGTTTTGCAGATTCTACCACGACAGATGTTCATCCGAGTTAACCAACATAATTCCACATAGAGCAGTATTTACAAGTCATATTCGACGGGCAGACGTACGTCTAGAACAGTCATGCTAAAGATACGGCCCGCGGGCCAGTTCCGACTCCTGGGCCGTATCAATAAGGCCCGCGATCGCAGAGAACGCCAGTATCGCCATCTCTTAGCAGCAAGCGGAAATATCCTATTATTTTTGTCGAGAATGATAAAATCTTAAATAAATAAAATGTTAATATGATCCAGATTTTCAATCTGGCCCACCTACGAATTCAAAATTTAATATTCGAGTATGGCCCTCTGCAAAATTGAGTTCGACACGTCTGCTTTAGAATCGGCTATCAAGACACGTCTTTTTCATTGCAATAATAAAGTCCTAGGTCTGATAATATCCGCTAGATGTCAGAAAGATCTTTTTCTTGGAGACAGATTGTTAGTTCCTTTGGGAATACTACTGGATCATGTTCTGGTGATCTTCGTATACTGTTTGTCGTTCTGAGTTGACGTAGAAGAGAAATCTTCATCTTTGTTAATAAAAAACTAAAGATCTATCATAGATATTTCAGAAACCTTCCAGGGATTGAGACGATTCATCAAGTCCAAGAAAACGAAGCCACCGACTTCGATGATGAGTTTTTTATGTCTATTAACTTTTCCTTTCAACTATTTTCTTTTAATATTTCTAATTACCGCCAACATTCTATAGGAATTCATTGTTTAGTTTTATATTCGTAGAAGCAGTGACTTTGTTTGATTCCAAGATTGGGAAAACGACGACGAACATCTACGCTTGCGCCTCATAATTTCAGCATCTCGACGAAAAGGCGTTGCGACGATATTTTCAGTTACAGGAAAAGTTGAACGGGGGTAGATTCATACGGTCGCGACTTTACGAACATTACGTTGTGGATTTTTACATTTTTGATACAAAATGGAAGGGGAATTATTAGAAATAACGTAATTTTTCAATGGGTTGTTTAAGTTTGTTGTTAATTATGTTTGGAGCATTAAAACCACAAGGTAGGTGATTGAAATTTAAAATTTTTAAAAACTAATGTAGTTTTATTAAATTATATTGAAATTTTTAAATAAAAGTCACGTAATTATGACTGACGTCATTATATATCGAACAAAATTAATTGTTTCGTAATAATAAGTTCAATAAAGCTACAAAAACGCTAAAAAACTGGTTGAAACCGCTTTTTTCCGGTTTAATAACGTCATAGTTATCTCATTAATAAACTTGGTAATTTAATATTGACACCAAGTTGTTCTATAATATTATAAAAATGTATATCTCGAATGAATCGATTGAAAAATCGATTATAATCTACACAATAATAAAGGAAAAATGTCAAAAAATAAATATCTCAATTAAAAAAAGCTTTTCATTAATACTACAATCCTCTTTTACATTTCGAAACTTCAACCAAGCTACAAAAACGCTAAAAAACTGGTTGAAACCGCTTTTTTCCGGTTTAATAACGTCATAGTTATCTCATTAATAAACGTGGTAATTTAATATTGACACCAAGTTGTTCTATAATATTGTAAAAAAGTATATCTCGAATGAATCGATTGAAAAATCGATTATAATCTAAACAATGATAACGGGAAAATGTCAAAAAATAAATATCACAATTAAAAAAAGCTTTTCATTAATACTACATTCCGTTTTTACATTTCGAAAGTTCAACAAAGCTACGAAAACGCTAAAAAACTGGTTGAAACCGCTTTTTTCCGGTTTAATAACGTCATAGTTATCTCATTAATAAACGTGGTAATTTAATATTGACACCAAGTTGTTCTATAATATTATAAAAATGTATATCTCGAATGAATCGATTGAAAAATCGATTATAAGCTAAACAATAATAAAGGGAAAATGTCAAAAAATAAATATCTCAATTAAAAAAAGCTTTTCATTAATACTACATTCCGCTTTTACATTTCGAAACATTCAAACCATTGATTGCTTTCACGTTTTCCGATGTTGTATAATTTTCGATATCGTGACACGTATAACGGAATTACGTTATGTTTCCGGAAAATCCAATTTTTCATTTAGATTTACAATGAACTTTCATTTAAAATATTACGAGATACTTTTCGATCACTCAAATATCAAATTACACGATTTTTGGATTTTTGATTTTTAATAGTTTTTTTTTTGTGAAAATCCACTTGTATCTGTCAAGATTCACGTCGTAAATCACGATATTAGTGTCATAATAATTCTTATTTGCTTCTATGGAGAACTAATGGAAATTCCATGTTAGAGATTTCTAGAAAAATGATACTGTACGAGGTTAATACGAGATATTAACCCAATTGTATATCTTGCGTGATGTTTTTTCTGATATTGTATGAAAAATGAATGAATATCAGCTTAATAGTTCTAAATCAAACAAGAAGGTAGATCTTCATATTATGTATATATATATATATATACAAAGACAAACCTCGTTGACAAGTAACCAAAACCAAAAGGCTCCTTTAAGGTGCTTAATCCCATTATTTAACTTGGATTTAAACTTTCCTTCATTTTAATGTGATCCAAAAGTGTTTACTGTTTATTTTAATATACAGGGGTTTCTTTGAAACTAGTTGTGTAGTTTTCTAACGTAGTTACGAGGGATTATGAACAAATAGCACTGTTTTTATTCATAAAACTTTTTCAACTCGATTCAATTCCACTTGAATTACATTTAAAAATAAATTGAGTAGTTGTAATTGGTTTATTTCAGTTAATTTATATTTATAAACGTGATTTTAAGCAAGAAATTTGATATATATATATATGGTAATCCATGAGGTAACATTCTTTCATTTATAATTATTTGTGATAAATGTATTTAAAACGAATTTTTTTTCTATTAAATCACGGAATTGGAACGTTTCCTAATTTTAACAAGAACGTCCTTTCGTTAAGGTGTAATTTCCTTTTTGATGCGAAATCGGCAGTTTAATAAAAATCTTTTGAAACGAATTTAAAGTATATTTTTAGAAGCTATTACGTATTTATAAAATGTCACTGCTTTTTTATACTTACTTTTCCAATTTATCATACTAATATACCGGGTGGGCCACAAAAAACCGTTTAAAGCTTCATGGAAAGAGTTTCGTTGGTTAAAGTTTGGTAGGATTTTTTGGAGTAGGTCCTGATATAGGAATAGCTCCTCTGCAGAGACAAAAGTGGCCGCTAAATACTCGTTGAAGTTAGTTTTCGACAACGAGGTATTTGACAATTTATGTACGATGATCAAATTCTGAGCATTTTTAAGTTTTAGTCTGTGTTTTCAGGTGGGGAACTAGTTATGAAAAAAATCCATCTAAGTCCGGTTCTGTTTAGCCGATTTTTATAAATTTGAAATTGTTACATATATTTTAAATATTGTGATTTATGTTGACAAATTTTAATAAAAGCATAAATAGGTATTTTAAAAATTAAACTAAATTAATATTAAAATAACGAAAACTCTATGTGGATATCTTTTTGGAGTCTGCAACTTTTTGGGTCGCTAGAGCGAAAAATTACAATTTACAAAATTTCAGTCACAAAAAATCAAGTAAAAACGGCCGTATTTGGCTAAGAAAGAGCATCAGCTCAAAATTAATCAAAATTAATGATTTAAAGTTTTAATTTCTACCTCATGCACACTCTTCGTCAGATTTAGCCCCGTGGGATAATTTTCCGTTCCCAGACGTGAAAAAACGGCCCGTTGAAGAGTTGATACCGTCAGTTAATGGCTATTTTGAGGAGCTTGACGATTCTTCTTATGAAAATGGTATCGAACTTTTTTGTGTCTTCTTAGTTGGAAAGATCTCCACTTTTGTTGCGTTACGTACACACATTTCTGGACCTCCAACTCGTCCAACTTGCTTTTCAACAAATCTCAACAGATCTTCACTTTATACATCGATCAATTGCATTTTGTGTTGAAGAGGATTTACTATGAATCTTAAGAGTGATTTTGCTGGTTTCGAATTGTTCAAATCTATCAAAAAATTCATCTTTAATTGTTTTACTATTGCACTTGTTAATAAAATCAATAAAATCAATAATCGGATCGATTCTAGTACCTTGTATAGTCGTCTAAAAAGGGTAGTTACCAGACAGTAGTTTCTAGCTTTCCTGTCGAATAAACTTTTTACGAAACCATTGGATATTGAATATAAGGACACGGGAAGGTCTAACTATAGTTTAGACATGAAATTTATCGCTTCTACAAGATGGCTGAAAAATTGTCGATCGATTTTTTCGAGTTGTATAAAAAGCTGCTTTGTCTCCTAGTTATATTTTTAGCCTATCAGTACACTCGCCAAACTGGAATCGGCGAACCCACCGATGGGCCCAGAATGCATCCTTGGTGTGGCCAAAAGCGTTGCCATCACGTCTCTGAACGGTCTACTCGTAATGCGGGCTCAGTACAAGATGGATAGAGACAAACGAAGGCCCATATAGATGGACCTCGAGCCTTTAATTCCAAACAACTGCAACAACACAACCATGAACATCACGGACGATCCGGAGTGTCGTTGGAGGAGGACGAAACTTCTTCTTCTTTTTCCTGCTGTGTATAGGCATCATTGCCTGTTTTTCTTCACGTCATTGCCTCTGCTCAGTCACCTGGGAGGTTGTCACTCCATCTTTTCCTAGATCTTCCAAGGCCTCTTTATCCTGCTGGTGATTTGTCCCTTGATATTTTCACAATTCGTTCTTCCGTCATGCGGTCAATGTGCTCATTCCATTTTATCTTTCTATCCAGTACCCAGGACGAAACCACAGACCAAATCATCTGCGAGTGCCCTGCACTTATAAGAACGCTGTTTAAACACCTGAGCGATCCCCACAACTTGCCTAATGTCATCAAAGGGTTCAAGGCGAAGCGCCTGATTGGCTTCTCAAAGGGCATCGGCTTCTGGTAACGTCAAGTGGGGTACGACGGGCCTATCGAAGGTCTCCCTAGCCGCTCACAACTATGAACTATGGACCAATCAGTACAATTTATTCAATTAAATACTAGTGAAACGTTAATTATAGTTAGTTTCGAATATTATTAATTTGATTAAATTTTTTATTATTATTGAGGTAGAATTTGAACCGGTACTGGCCTTGTATATAGATCGAATGCTGTCACATAACCTATTTAAAATAGAACGTATTCAATCAGCCGAAAACCGAACGAAGCTGGTTGAGAGATTATTTTTCAGTTAAGCTTGTATTGACGTATAAAATCGGACAGAGTAGAAAGGAAAATCAACTAAACCGTTTATTTCCGCATAAAATTCACTATTTAACTTAGATAAAATAAGTTTTTTCACGAAAAAAAAAATCAATTTTATAAACTTATAATATACCAATGACGTGGTACAACACTCTCTACTATTAACTCCCTATTTGATTTATATTTAAAATCGATTAATATATCGATTATTAAGAAAAATAATGATCAGAGCGAGATCAGCACGTGAATAGCACGGTAGATCGGGTATAGTGTCTGAAAAGGAGATTAATGACACTAGCTAAGAAGTGAGCTAAAAAGTTCGAGTGTTTATCGAATCCTTCGTGTGTACAAAGTTAATGATTTGTTGGCCGACCCAAAAAAGTGTCCGTCAAGAAAAAAAATCGATTTTTCCTTAAAAAATTCACTCAAGACATTGAATATCGATACACCTTTAGTGTTTGACTTCAAACTTAGCCAGATAAAGTTGAATCGTCTCGTCAGACCTCATTCCATCATTTTTTGAGTATGTCAAATGAAGATTTGTGCAAAATAATTTTGAAAACGTCTTCAACAGTTACTAAAATCAACTTTTCTTCAATTTTGCTATGAGTAATGATATATTGGATATTTTTCCTTCGATGTTTGCAAATATTTCAAATCTTTACGTATTTTATCACTTCTCAAATGATCTTCAAACTTTAACGATTTCGTAGAGTCATTGCTCAAAACTTTGTTACGTTAAATGCATGTGGGTATTCGTTTATCGGCCTCTGATGGAATAAAACTAAATTTTAAATACCATTTTTGAAATCACCGCTTTAAATTACAACGTAAGATAGTTAATTCATTTATATTTACATAAAAACTTTTTGTTATTGTTACAAAAAATCGATGGTAAATCGATATCGAAACCATAGAACTATAAATTCAGAACGCATGATGTTAGACAGACGAACAAAGCACGGTTGACGTTAATTTCTCATATTCCACGGAAAGCTTTCATAATATTAACACGTGTAAACGTATCGAACAAATGATGCTGTCACGTTACAATAGATATCGCGTTACTCTAGTTGGGTAAAATGTCTGTTACTGTCAATCTTCTTTTATATACAAGGAATATCGTAATTGTTTATTTGATGTGATTGATAACGAAGATACGTGGATATGAAATTGTGACAAAGGAAACGGATGTGGAAATATTAAGTCAATATTAGATAAAGTTTTGAATTATTGTACGATTATCACACGATTTATGAGAATAAAAAATAATACAGGGTGGGTCATATGTATTTAGAAGATCTCTAATGGATAATTATTTTTAAATATTCTTGATTTTAGGTCTCTTCTGTTTCAAAATTAGTTTTTTTGATAATTTTTTAAAAGAAAATTATTTATTATACATTACTAGCTGACCCGTACTGTTTCAATAGATAAATAAAAGACTTTTGTATAAAATAAACTTAAAATAAACAAAAGTTATATTTTTTTTTATTAAATAAATACAAAAATGCTCGGTAGGAATGAAATTTTTTTCGATTAATTACACATGATGTTACTTACTGAAGTATTGGCTATTAATAAGGCTTTAGTTTGATATTAACAGACACACAAAGTTATGATACAGTGATACACATGTTCAAAAGTTTGTGTATATATAATTATAATACGAAAAATTCTCCTCCAATCAAAAATTATTTTTATTTACGAATAAAACTCGCCTAAGTTATTGTTGAGCACTCAGAGTTTACTTTTCTAAACTAAACATTCACTGATAACGGCTGCCACCTTCACGAGAATAAAAAACAAGTTTGACGATTTTTTCTAATAGTAACCGACAGACGTTGACAATTTCGCTATATTGACCGTTGACATTGTGGAAATTTGATTGTTCACGTTTGGCGGTAAAGAAATCATCGCTAAAGCGTATCGCACACGCAACGGCAATTAAATCGTGTTGAAAAACCGTCCGTTAAACGTTTGATTAGCAGACAATGTCGAGCAGCTCGGTGTAAATGATTTGAACTATATGATATGAACTATAATATTCATAAGAAAAATATTGAAATACATCTAATTTTGTTCATTATTTTTGGAAAAAATGGTTCATTTTCGACAAAATACGGTTCATTTCTGAAAAAAAACAGTTTCTAAAGACAAAAAATGGTTCATTTTCGAAAAAAAAGTCTCTAAAAGCAAATGACAGATTATTTTTGAAAAAAACAGTTTCTAAAGACAAGAAATGGTTTATATTCGAAAAAAAAAGTTTTTGAAAGCAAATGACAGTCTATTTTTTGAAAACCCAATCTCTAAAGACAAAAAATGGTTCATTTTCGAAAAAAAACAGTCTCTAAAAGCAAATGACAGATTATTTTTGTAAATCAGTTTATAAAGACAAAAAATGGTTTATATTCGAAAAAAAAACAGTCTCTAAAATCAAATGATAGATTATTTTGGAAAAAAACAGATTCTAAAGACAAAAATGGTTCATTTTCGAAAAAAAAACAGTCTCTAAAAGCAAATGACAGATGATTTTTGGTAAAAACAGTCTCTAAAAGCAAATGACAGATGATTTTTGGTAAAAACAGTCTCTAAAAGCAAATGACAGATTATTTTTGGAAAAAACAGTTTCTAAAGACAAAAAATGGTTTATATTCGAAAAAAAAAGTTTTTGAAAGCAAATGACAGTCTATTTTTTGAAAACCCAATCTCTAAAGACAAAAAATGGTTCATTTTCGAAAAAAAACAGTCTCTAAAAGCAAATGACAGATGATTTTTGGTAAAAACAGTCTCTAAAAGCAAATGACAGATGATTTTTGGTAAAAACAGTCTCTAAAAGCAAATGACAGATTATTTTTGGAAAAAACAGTTTCTAAAGACAAAAAATGGTTTATATTCGAAAAAAAAAGTTTTTGAAAGCAAATGACAGTCTATTTTTTGAAAACCCAATCTCTAAAGACAAAAAATGGTTCATTTTCGAAAAAAAACAGTCTCTAAAAGCAAATGACAGATTATTTTTGTAAATCAGTTTATAAAGACAAAAAATGGTTTATATTCGAAAAAAAAACAGTCTCTAAAATCAAATGATAGATTATTTTGGAAAAAAACAGATTCTAAAGACAAAAATGGTTCATTTTCGAAAAAAAAACAGTCTCTAAAAGCAAATGACAGATGATTTTTGGTAAAAACAGTCTCTAAAAGCAAATGACAGATTATTTTTGGAAAAAACAGTTTCTAAAGACAAAAAATGGTTCATTTTCGAAAAAAAAAAACAGTCTCTAAAAGCAAATGACAGATTATTTTTGGAAAAAACAGTTTTTAGAAACAAAAAATGGTTCATTTTCGAAATAAAAAACAGTCTCTAAGAGCAAATGACAGATTATTTTTGGAAAAAAACAGTTTCTAAAGACAAAAAATGGTTTATATTCGAAAAAAAACAGTTTTTGAAAGCAAATGACAGTCTATTTTTTGAAAACCCAATGTCTAAAGAGAAAATATCGTTCATTTTCGAAAAAAAAAACAGTTTCTAAAGACAAAAAATGGTTCATATTCGATTCGGCTGGCCTTGCGATTTATTTATGGTCATCGCAGAGACCAGACGTAGCGGAAATTGTAAACGTTTAAAATCGAATTGGAATAATCGGTATACGCGTTATCAAGTATTTTCCCTTTATGATTGTTGTAATCTTGATAAAATTTCAATAAGCAAACATTTCAAGATTCAATCAAAGATGCAAAAGGTTCAATTGTTAAAAATCTGTACTGCTGTATCCTCGCTCGTGAAACTACGTAGCGTATTCTACAATTACAGTTATTTTGCAAGGTGCGAAAAGTCTAAATATCTTAATTAATGGGGCATGGAACCAATTGTCCTAAATCGATCCAGATAGTACAAATAAACGTTTAAAATTTGATGAAAAAAATAAGCTTTCCGATTTATGTGTTGGTAGAAGTTATTGCAGACATAAATCTATTAATTCAGTTGATAATTAACCACTCAGCTAACTTATTTTAGAGAAAAAATTAAAGTTCCTTTCCACCAACAGCTTAAACATAAAAAAATCACAAAATCACCAGAGCCAATTATTAGATTTTGATGAAGATGAAATTGTTTATATCAAATGTCAATAACATGGAAGTTCATGATTTTTCCGGAAAAAGGAAAGATCTGACAACAATGTTAATACAACCATTATAACAGCCGTATTTCAAAACCCTTGTATATAAAAAATTATAAAATTCGTTCAAGCCGTTTACGAGATAATTGAGGCCTTCCATATATAACTCACTCTGTATATTCGGCTCTAAATTCAGCGCCCTCTATCTCAAGAACGGTTTGACGTATAAAAAAATACAATGAAATTGGTGAAGAATTTTATTTTCTACAATTTTTGTAATAAATACAAACACGATACGAAACAAGGGAATGAGATATTTTCAAAAAACTTTTATAATTTTATTGATAACTTTTGAGACATTTAAAATCTAAAATACCAAATTTGACTCAAATAAGTTCACTACGTCAGAGGAGGGACATTCAATTACGTTTGTTTGAAGTAAAAAAATATTATCCACCTAAAATATTACAGAAGCCGTCCCTGCGGGAACCTATTAAACCTAATTTGAAGTGATTTGATTGCTTATTAGATACTAGAATGGATTCTCATCTTGATAAGAAACCTCAAACGAGATAAAGAGGGGGAGAAAGTGAGAGACGAGATTAGAAATTAGCTGCTAAGGCACGGATAATTAAGTATCGAAGGGTAGGTATTTGAAATATCACCCTTTCGAATCTAATCACGTTTAAAAAAAATTCTTAACATCATAATTTACGAAAGTAGTTTAAGAATCGATATAAGCCTCAACTTTTTCAGTTTCTAGAATCGCTTTTTATATAATCTGTTATAATATGACATAATGACATATCATTCTTCTTATTTATAAATGGGTCAGTTGCGCGAAATCAATTTTATTTCTATAAATTCCTCTATGACATATTTTATTGATTAATATAATCAACTACTGGCCTAATTTCGTACTTGACATGTTTATATTAGACACGGTCTATTTATTTTTCGAGTCTTTTGATGTTTATGTGTGGTATTATTGAATTTATTCCGAAATTCTAGAGTATTTTTTTTTGACTCCATAATTTTAGTTTACAACAAAAAGCTTGGACGAATCGTATAAAAGAAGCTTTCAAATATACTAAAATTTATAGATAAAGTTTTTTAACGAAAACAGAAAAAAGTAGAGGACAATGTACCCAAACCATCATCAAGTTCTTAATATACTTTTGATTATTTTTAATACGATCCTGTACTTTTTTCCGTCATCATTAAACCAGTGTATTTGTCAAAATACAAATTTTGTATTATACAGAGACGGCTTCGAGTTAAATGAAACTCATACGAGGATTGGCCTAGAAGTACCTGGCCTGACCTAGAGATGGCGGTAGTTGCTTGAAAAATAGCACTATACTAGGTACTTCTGGGACTAACCTCGTATAATAATGAATTTTAATACATGTATAAAAATAACTCACTGGATCTCAATGTATTTTTCTTTTTCTTTTACCTTATTTCAGATCCGTAATGAGAAAATGCGTTTATATTAAAAAAAAAATTCAAATACGTGTATAGAAAATTTTCCTTTCCACATTACGAGTAAGAAGAAGTTTCTAGACGTTGTCTGCATAATAATTGTTACTTTTCTAGTATATTTACGTACATGTCGTTATAGAATTTTCCGTATAACCCTTGTATATATCCTAAGAAACAAATAATGTAGTTACATCAATATTTATCACAGTACTATCACAAATAAAGAAAAATTCGTGTCCTAAAATAAACTCAAGTTTCGTCCTTTTTAAAAAGAAAATTTAAATGACTATGTGACGAAGAGACAAGCCTCGAAATGATGTGGCTTCATTTGGCACAGTAGAATGATTGGTTGTGTCTCCCTCGCGGCCGTTATTCCACCAAAATATAAATTATGCATATATTTTATGAACTTCGATGGAAAAAGGATTGGAAAATAGATAGGTCAATAAATAAAACGTTTTAGGAAATCGGACAAAATATTAGAACGAAATTAATGGTTATGGTTTATACGAGGTACGTTATTTGCTCTAAAATATGTTAAAAAGAGAATATGTTGTGCATTTATATATTTTTTTAATTTATTTCATATTAAAATGTATATACATACAGTATTTTTGAGTTTCTATAATTAAAATTTGACGTAGATATCTATAAACGTAAACGAATTGAAAAAGTGAGGTTAGAAAAAAAACTTGGTCGACATTGATTGAGTCATATTTATAACAAAAATGTTCCTTTGGGTGTGGATTCGAAAGCGTAGTAGATAAAACGAGATTTTGTTGCTGAAGGCTTCGGAATTAGATAGATTGCGATTTTCCGGTTAAGAAATCGAAACTTCATTGTCAGATATAAATTTCGGGATATCCGAGATCGACCCGTCGCTGCGTCATGATAAAAGTGCTTACAGAAAAAAAATTATTACATTAAAATTATATTTCTACGTTCGGGAAGAAAAAAACTAGAAGTTCAAGGCTACAAAAAAAAGTAAAAACCTATAATTTTATTGTTTTCATCAAATTTTTATAACATAATATAAAATTGTTTTATTGTTTGTTTTTCCTCAATCATAGGTGGAATATTTAGGCCACACAATAAAACTCAGTTAATCGCAGAACGTAAAAAAAGAAGAAGGATTATTTGAATTAACTGTGTATAACTAATAGGAATATATATATATAAAAAAAAGTTATGATTTTCTCTGAATATTTTACAACCCTTAAAAGGATTCATTTCATCCTTAAATCGTTACAAATCCTTTCGAAAACAGCATTAAATCTCTCAATAAAACATCTTTTATTTACATTGACTAGACAGAAATACTCCCTGTCGATAAGGTAGAAATCTTGAAGCTCGACGTCATAAAATTTTAACAGCTGTTAAACGTTAATTCCAAAAACGGAACACGACTTGGAAGGTCATAATAATACAGGGGATATTCAAAATTAAACGATATTATAATAAAATTAAAAAATTCACATATATTTCACGGGGCTATATATTACATAAAAAAGAAATACGAAATTTTAGAATGTAATTTTTAGTACGGGTGAAATACTAGATTCAAAATTAGAGAACGATATAAGTAAATACGGGGGACGTTCTAATTTTGACTTACGTGCTAAAATCAAAGGGGATATCAAAATTGAGAAAATACAGGAAGACTCAAAATTGCAAAGTGATTTTTTACTTGCAGGGAAAATACGAGGGAGATTTAAAATTGAAGTACGATATTTTATGTACAAAGAAAATACAGGGGAGATTCAAAATTTGAATATGATATTTCACGTACAGAGAAAATATACAGGAGATTCGAAAATATCAACTAAGATATATGCGTGAAGAACAAAATTGATTAGATTATACCGCGTTCAATATAATTTCTGGTTAATTGGTTTATATACAGTGCGCGCCATTTGATAATATCAAAAAGCATGAAAAATTATATCCGTTTTAATATTCTATCTTTCTATTCTTGATACATTTCTATAAATATGCTAAAATCAAAGAAGTTTTCGTGAAAATCAAATTGGTTTTCCACAAAAAAGTCACTACCGATTCCGCTTGCTCCGACAGATGTCATCATAACTACGAAGGTATAGAGTTGTTGAAGTTATTTTTGATATAGTATTTTGTAACTGGTATCGCAAAAATGTACGTTTTGTTAAAAATTCGCACTTATTAAGTGTTAGTATTTTATTATTGACCAATAAAAGTGTTTTTTCATCGCTATAACGTTCCTTTATATAAAAATCAGGTGCAGATTAAGGTTATATTATTACTAAATAATGAAAATTATTTATTTGGTAGTGTAAAATGTTATGAAATTAACTTAAATCGACTATGTTGGCCCAAAATACATTCTTACATGAAAACTGACTGTCTTTTAGCGATTTTTATCTCGCGGAATTGAAAAAAGAGCTTAAAAAATTGCCCACGCCGAATCTCTAACGTTCCCTTCATCTATTTCTCCCTTCGGAAATTGTTTTGCATCTAAAAGCCAAGAAACAGAGCCTCGGGTTTGAGTTATGGGCCTTATTATTGCCGTTTCGTGCGGCCATACAAGATAAATGTTGTCGAAAATGAGTCCGTTAAATAGGTCTTCTTTATTCGCTTTCACTTTTCATCCCCGATTCTTATTTACCACGTCGACGAGACAGAATTTTACTGAAATAGCTTCCGTACAAATTAATGGTGAATATTGAAACGAAAAAATTTAATTTGGAGTAGTAATACAGAGGGAGTAGATGACGTAAAAATAATGCTGTGACGTTTTTTCATACCATCCCTCGTTTTTGAGTTATAGGTCTTTAAAGATACGAATTCAAAACTCATTTTTAATATATTTTCTAAATTACACAACATTCGAACATTACGAATTTTTAATAGATTATTACGTATTTTCGTTGAAAAATAATTTTACACTACTATATAAATGCCAGGAGCGGCTCGTGCCCAATGGTTAGCAATCCGTAAAATTACAGGGACAATCTGTACAATCTAAATATAGAAAAAATTAATTTTTCGATCGATTTTTTAACAAAAAGTTACTACTCGTTGTTTAATTCGATAAAATTTATGGTTTAAAAGTAGATTTTTATATCGTTGTACATCCCAACGAAACGTTCGTAATTATTTTTTGGAAACACATTTAAATATTTCTTGTATAACTAATGATTAAATGAACATTTGTACTACATTTTATCGAAGAATAGGATTCTTCAGGAGCAACTTCTTTACCCATTTCACACCTAGAAAGTTGATACCATTGAAGTAGAGGATTATCCAGAAGATGGTCTCACACGAGACGGTTTTATCAATTGCCATGATAAGCGATATTTGGAATTTCTCCAAAATGATTTCCCACCCATATTATATGATTTTCCTCTAAATATTATAATAAAAATTTTCCTAATAGGTGGGGGAAGTTCATTGGCGTAGCCACCACGTTCCACCGCAATGGATTCATATTTTGGGAATATCTTAACAGCTTGGTATATCCAACACCGGTAAACATAAGGTACAAAATGATCGATTTTTTTGTATCAAATACCGGAACTGCCTATATATTAGAATAAAATGTGAAAATAATCTTCTAGTTTTGAAATTCCTCGTTATAACTTTCTATTTATGTTGTCGTCGATACAACTGCGTGTTATTTCAACTTTACTTTATGTAAAAGTTGTAGACATACTAAACTTCTATTTTACGTAATTTACAATTTTTTTTTTGTTTCAGATCCCACCAAATTTGAATTAACATCCACTAATGCCTAATTATCGTTTCGAAATTAACTACGACTAACTTTAACCGAATGATGTAGTATTTGAATTTGGTTTAACGATATGCAAAGACCACTTTCTAGAGCAGCCGAAGCTTCCTCCGACGAGGAAGTGAACGTTCTCGGATCGTTAGAAGCGACTTTGTCTTGTTTGTGGATTTTCACGCCTTTATCGGCGACGTTTTCATTAATTTTCATAACAGTAGGCATAAGTACTAATCAATGGTTACATACGTCAGAAAAAATGCCTAATCCTGCTTATAACGGAACAGGAGAAAAGGATTATCTACCGAAATTGACCGTATCAGGGTTATGGACTTTTTGTTTTACGAATCGTGAGTATTACATTATTGATGATGTTAATAACTTCGTATACAACACGAAGAAATTCCCATTGAACATTATATCAACTACTTCATTTATAATTAGTTGGAATTTAGTAATTAGTTTGATGTTTTGATGGCAACTAATTAGTGTTTGTTGTCCTTTTGTTAATTCGTCACTGCTGAAGGTCCATTGTGTTAATCTAATTACTGTCCTAACTTTAGTATCGTGAGCCCCAAGTGAATAGTAAGAATTTGAGCAGAATGTCTTTATAACCTCAAAATCTATTTATCTGATGTTATGACGTTATGTTTTACCGTTACATTCAGTGCACTCGCGAGGTCTTTTGAACGAGATGGGGAGACTACGATACCATGGACTCCCGCAGCGACAGCAAGACCTAGCAAAAAGTTACTTGTACACCCGAAAACCGGCGCGTAGCGTTCACTCGTCTACGACGCTTCGAACTTCGGTAAGCGCAGCTTCACAACAAAAAATCGACGACACTTGGCAGCAATTGGCCATTTTTTAATCGGTTTAAAAAGTCTGTTCTGTTACTTTAAATATGCATAGTTCATGATTATCTCGCGTTTTACACAAATATTTGGGACTGCACGCTAACAAAATTCAGTGACTCCAAGAATTGAAACCTCGGGATGTTTGTTGAAGGCTTGACTTCGTAAACCAGATGATTGAGCGCTTTCCAACGTTCACAAACATCTTGTTTTCAGTTGAAGTGCATTTTCATCTTATTGAACACGTCAATAACCAAATATATAACCAAAGAATATGCTTCCAGTAGAACGGAGTAACTTCACACGAATTTTTCTTAGCAACTTCATCTCCAGGAGAAGTGGCCTCCAGGCAGTCCCGATATAACACCTATGGACTATTTCCTGTGGGATTACGTCAAATCTAAAGTTTACGCTAACAAACTGACTTTCCTGGAACGATTTGAAGAAAATATCCGTCACAAAATGGCAGCCAACACGACGAATACCTGCCGAGTCGTCACAGGGGATTTTAATGCACATTTATACATTTGGATGATGTTATTTTCAAGAAATAAATTCTCAAACAATGTATTTCAATATGTAAACGAAAATTTTTCCAATAAACTCCTTACTATTATTAAAATTATTTTTTATATGTGATGAATAGGGGTGTCATTAATGACGTATAAAAGTCGTTTCATAAAATATCTCAATTCTTTTCTCTCAAAATTGGCGTGATTATTTACTTCGGCCACCCATCTCAATTTGAAAATAATTTTGTAAGACAAACTATTTATTTACTTTACTTTTTAGTTTCCCCTGTATATTGATGTTCTGCTCCAATTGTTATAACCAAACTAAACCAAATTGAATAATTATTTAATGCAAATGATGCGACATATTCAGGTTGTAGTCGAAAACTTTTGAGGTGAACCTCGTATATACAAGACGAATTTTAATACGTCAGACTATAAATACGCAATCTTCATATTCTTTTAGTATCGGAATCTTTTTCAAAAGATCTTCAGTTCAAGTAAATTTTAAAAGACACTGTGGAATGTGGCAAAGCGGCCTTTCACTATTACGAGAGACTTCAAAAGAATTTCCGAAGTATTTAACTTTTCCATTAATTATAATTTCTTGTTGAGCATAAAAGGTGTTTTTTTTTCTTGTTTCTATTCCAACTATTATTTGTTTTTCGATATCAAATACCCTATAATGAGAACAATTTGAATTCAACTCGTACACTACCGAAACATCTGATATCTGACACCGCTGTAAATGATATATCACAGAACGTTTAAGCCTCATTTACACGGTCAATGAACTCGACGTTAGATACACTAAAAATTCTGTTCGATTTCTAGTTTCTTTACGATCTTATAAAATTCTTAACACGCGAAATATCTGCACCGTTTCGGTACGTTATTATAAGAAATCAATAAAATCCTGGAAGTATTTTATCCGAAAGAAAATGAGCTTCACGAATCATATCAGTTATTTCGAAAAAGTTTTACGTCTCGTAAACTCGAGATACGAACTTTAAAACGAGAATGCGGGTCATAAAATTTGTAAATATACGTGGATTTGTTCGACAAAATTACAATACCTTTCGAAATTTGTTAAGAAAAAAACAGTAGTTTCACTCCGCCCTGTACCATATCTAATAATTGTATATAAAGGATTAAACATTATGTTTGATTTATATAATCAGAATCCTTTGTGAAACCGAACGTCATTCGCCATAAAACACAAACAATTCATCTTGTTTTGGTATTGTTGTGAATCTATTGTTGTGATTTCTATAAATAGAACAAACATTCCGTTGAAGTTTTCCTTTATTACCGACAACAACTGACAGGCAACGCATAGTACCTACTTTACCGTCATTTCTATGAAAACTGAAATGTTTAACAATAGATGGAGTTGTATACTATGAAAGGTAAATTCTCTTTTTTAATGTTTATATTAAAAATAAAAAAAGAAGAAGAAGTAGGTTATTCTAATATAATAATATATTAATTACTTGAATCACGTCACTACGATATATATCTTGCATTTTAGATAAATGACTTTTCCATTTTTCTTCTTTCTCGGGGGAAATTTCCTCATTACGGACGCGATCATCGCTTACCAGTCTCATTGAATTATCGTTGGTTCCACACATTAACTTCCTAATAGCTTCGGATGTTTTTTTTTCCGTAAAAGCTTCATGATAAAACGTTGAAAAAAAAGTTAATGTATAGTGAATGGTTTTTTAAACGTTGCCTTTGATTTTTTTATAAACTATCTAATTTTTAATATTTGTTTTAATTCTCTATAAAATAATCTCAAAATGTTGAAGTTATTGTTATATTGAGGAAATTTATAAAAATTATTCTGATCGGAATATTGAGCTCATATTTGAGGAGAGTACTTTAAAAAACATTACGCTATACATAGAAAAACGAGAACATCGTACATACCGCCGTTTCTGAATTACAGAGATCTAAATCGAGATATTTCAAAATGAGTACTAGTTATATTTAAAACCCCATAAAAATTATTCTGATCGGAATATTGAGCTCATATTTGAGGAGAGTACTTTAAAAAACATTACGCTATACATAGAAAAAACGAGAACATCCTACATACCGCCGTTTCTGAATTACAGAGATCTAAATCGAGATATTTCAAAATGAGTACTAGTTATATTTAAAACCCCATAAAAATTATTCTGATCGGAATATTGAGCTCATATTTGAGGAGAGTACTTTAAAAAACATTACGCTATACATAGAAAAAACTAGAACATCCTACATACCGCCGTTTCTGAATTATAGAGTTCTAAATCGAGATATTTCAAAATGAGTACTAGTTATATTTAAAACCCCATAAAAACTATTCTGATCGGAATATTGAGCTCATATTTGAGGAGAGTACTTTAAAAAACATTACGCTATACATAGAAAAAACGAGAACATCCTACATACCGCCGTTTCTGAATTACAGAGATCTAAATCGAGATATTTCAAAATGAGTACTAGTTATATTTAAAACCCCATAAAAATTATTCTGATCGGAATATTGAGCTCATATTTGAGGAGAGTACTTTAAAAAACATTACGCTATACATAGAAAAAACGAGAACATCCTACATACCGCCGTTTCTGAATTACAGAGATCTAAATCGAGATATTTCAAAATGAGTACTAGTTATATTTAAAACCCCATAAAAATTATTCTGATCGGAATATTGAGCTCATATTTGAGGAGAGTACTTTAAAAAACATTACGCTATACATAGAAAAAACTAGAACATCCTACATACCGCCGTTTCTGAATTATAGAGTTCTAAATCGAGATATTTCAAAATGAGTACTAGTTATATTTAAAACCCCATAAAAACTATTCTGATCGGAATATTGAGCTCATATTTGAGGAGAGTACTTTAAAAAACATTACGCTATACATAGAAAAAACGAGAACATCCTACATACCGCCGTTTCTGAATTACAGAGATCTAAATCGAGATATTTCAAAATGAGTACTAGTTATATTTAAAACCCCATAAAAACTATTCTGATCGGAATATTGAGCTCATATTTGAGGAGAGTACTTTAAAAAGATTAAGTTATACACAGATAAAACTAGAACATCCTATATACAGCCGTTTCTGAATTATAGAGCTCTAAATTATTGCAAAATAAGTAATAGCTATATTTATACCTCTATTAGAGCTGCTCTAAGCTCATACTGAAGAAGAGTAATTTTAAATAATAGAGTTACATATATACAGAAAAATAACGTTCTACAGCTCGCCGTTTCTGAATTATAGAGCTCCAAGTTGAGGTATTAAAGTATAACTATAAATTGAAAAGAAATAAAAAATTTTTTATCGAAATTAACCGAATTTTAAAATGTTTTTAGTTTGAAAATCTACAGAGTGTCATTTTAGTCTTATAATAAAACCCACCAGTTACAGCAATGGATAACTCTACGGCAATTTATTGTTCTGCAATCGAAAAAATTTCTCAAACTAAAATAAAAGCAGCAGAACATGAAACAGTGAAAATATGTTCCACTTAACTACTTTTGGCAAGACCCCAATAAAGATAAATAAGCAAAAAACGAACGAAAGAATTGTAGGTAATAAAAGTGGAGCATGGAAATGGATTAAACACCAGTTTCTTTATTGGGTAATGTAGCTCAAGTGCGGCGTAAAGTTATTATCACCAAGACACATAAACCAAATCTCATTACTCGCCCCTAAAATACAACAGATATTCACTAACATGGCCGCAAATGATTCATTTGAAATCTGGTGGTAATATTTCAAATTTTGGTGGGTGCGTCGATGGCGCCTTCGACAAAATTCCAAATTACGATATACACCGAAAATAAATCTTCCTAGTTCCGCGTAAATTAAGAGGTAATTTCGCTATGAATATGAAATAACTACAGTTTGTGGCGGTTCGATCCCCCGAGTGCAATTGGGTTTTCCGCAAGGCTCCATGGAATTCCGAATACGACCCTTCGTCTAAGGGTTGTATAGTCAGGTTATCTGATAAGATAAGGGCGAACCTCTGAAATAATGTGTTGTTTGTGGATATAATGATCTAATTTCTAGCATCCGATTCGTAAAATGTGTAATATACAGTTCGTACGTAAATTATTTACGAAAAACAACTTTTAGAAGTCCCCTTGTAACTACAATTAGTATTTTAAATATAGACGAATGTGATTGTACCTAATAGAAATATTTTTGAGTTGAAAAACGTGTGAAGGTATTGGAAAAGTGAAAATACGAAAATTTATTATTAAAAAATATATACTTCTGAAAAATTTATTGTTTTATGTAATTTCTAATATTTTTAAAGTAAATTACGATTTCTAATCTTCATATATTGGATAAATTTATGAAAATTCGTTATTTACTTCTTTCAAAATATAGAATTTCAATTCGTATTTAAAAAATATTGTTCATTATTTATTTAATTACCACATTATATTTATGAAAGTAAAAAAAAACATTATTTAGCCATTTTCCTAATATTTTCAAAAAATTTCTTCTCATCTTATAAAAAATTAAAATAAACAATAATATTTTGTACAAACCTCGTATTCTAAATTAATTTTGAATAAATAACAAATTGACGCAACATATCATACGCTGTCGTATAGTGTATTGCCTAACTAATAGGTATCGTTTTTACATGAAGTTTCAGTCATTTACTTGCAACGAAAGTTGAATCGTCAATGATCGCTAATGATCGCAACTTATTACTTTATTTAATGTAATCACTAAAATGATTAATAACAGAATATGATGAATGTTTAATTCTGTATTAAAACGGAATAATAATCATTTTTGTCAATTCATAGTACTGATGAATGCATAATAAATTAAAATATGAAAACTGTTGGATAAAATGTCAATTAAGATAACTGTATATCCGTATATAAAGAAAGGGATTTACGCAGGTGCAAGTCGTTTCCTCTTAGCGATTCATTAGATACTCTAGATTAATGTTTTTTTCTGTTACACCAGCGGCAAGAAGTGAATTTTACGAGTGGTAATGGAACGGTATTACGAAAAAAATTACACAAGGAAATACTTCTTCTTCACTTTGCATAGTTTTATTATATAATCGATGTGAAATTATACGGTAGCACTTTGTTTTAAATGCGTTATTAGAAGTACATTCGATTATATTAAATCAAATTACAGTACAAGAATATTTCGAATTAAAATTACTGGCTTTGATCGTTTTATTACTATTATCGGGTAAATTATTCACTAAATCGTCTCTATCTTCTTTTTTTTATCATTTGTGTTTAATTCTTGAATTGTAACTGTTATTTAACCACAGAAGTTAATAAGACATGAGTCAGGGTCGTCGTTCTTCTTTTTTATGAGGTAATAATTAGGTTTAATTTCTACGGGACAGGACCTCTACACTGTAAAAAATTAAAACTCTGTTATTATTATTTTTAATTCATATTAAACGTTTTTTACCCTAAAATAATTATTTTTTCTTCAGACTAATTCATAATTAGATTAAATAACAACCAGAGATGTCGCTCTTCTTTTTTAAGATCTAATAATCACACAGCACTATATTTAATTTAAGTAATAAAAAAACTCCTTGTTTTACTTATTAAATTATTATTTGTATTCAACGTCTATAATATCATTTTTTATAGTAAAATTATTTTTTCTTCCAACTAAAGTTCGTAAATTGATGAAACAAATTTTCTTCTTTTTTTTCTCAAGATACCAGTGATCTATTTCTTCTTCTTTCAGTCAAAAATAGTAATTCTTCTTTTCCATACAAGCATACAAAATTATTTACTACTACCCACAAACTATGAGTATACAGGATGGGTCAAAACAATATGTTTAGTTACTTAAATCTATTATTTCTCATAATGTTTCCTTTATTATAATCAAGTTGACGTATATCACAGATTATATTTCGTGTAAATCTCGAAACAAAATCAACACATACAGATAAAGTTCGTTGGGCATGAAAGCAGGAATTGACCTATAAATAAGTATAAAAACCTCTTCAAAGGGCTCTCCCAGTTCGGTGTATATGCACCGGTTAAATGATGTATAAAAATACAAACACGCTTCCGTGCTGAGAGCAACGTTAACAGCCTTGATGCCGCCCGTATTACTGCCGTCCCATTACTGCCTCCCCCGTTACGATCCGACCCCCCATTACTGCCGTGCCAACACCTCTCTCTTGTTTCAGAACACTTTCGAGTTCGATCAGGATGTTTCCGGTTATGAAAGTCAATAATTATTAATATTAAAAAAAAATTATTTACTCTTATAAAAACATGTATATCTCCGAAAATTAAGAAAATGGAGATTTTTTTTTTCATACCATTATATAGAGGAAAGATTCATGTACGATGATTTGATTTCTGTTGAAAATATACAGGGCGGAAGTAAAAATATTATAACTTGTTTAAATTTATAAATATCATGGATCGGAAAGATTTAAATATACAAAAAACGATTATGAAATGTATAGATTATGATAAAAAAATTATATGTGAATAATTTATTTACGGGGGATTATCAATAAATACTTTTAGTGAAATTTCAAAGGTCTTTATTATTATCATTATCCTTTTTTTCGAAAGGTTGTATAACCACTTTTGTATATGCATACCAACTGTCGTGTTATGCATGCAATTTTCTGAAAAAAATAAATGGAGCAGATGTTGCATGTCTTCGTTTTATTTGGGTTTTTGTTGTGAGTTGATTTTTTTGATTTTTTTTTGGCAGCTTTCACTCACAAAACACCTTTACCAGGTAATAAATCTTAATAATAGGGTATTATCCTTATTATTTACCTAAAGGTCTTTACAACTCTCGAAAATCCAAGGGGATATTATACAGGATGTACGAGGATGGTCCCAGAAGTACCTGGCCTAACAAAGAGAATAAAAAATATGATTAATTTTCAACGTAATTTCCTTTAACTGTCGAGGGGGCTAAATTTGGCGAATATGTTGCATGAGGTAACAATTGAAATTTTATTTCATTAATTTTGGCCATCGCAATAACGGATGTTTGAACTGGTGCGTTGTCTTGGTGAAACAACACTTTCTTCTTATCCAAATGCGGCCGTTTTGCTTGAATTTTTCGCTCAAACGTTGCAATAAGCTTCCATAATACTCGCCGTTGATAGGTTTTTTTCTTTTTCAAGATAGTCGGTGAAAATTATCCCACGCGCATCCCAAAAGACCGACGCCATGACCTTCCCTACATATAGAACGGTATCTGCCTTCTTTGGAGCCGATTCTCCCTTTCCATTTCATTGTTTCTGTTATTCTTTTGTTTCAGTTGTGAAGTAATGGACCCACATTCCATCCATGGTTATGAAACGGCTTTATTTCAGTGAAACATTGCCAAAAACTCGATGGAAACGTCTTTAGGAAGCTGTTCTTGTTCTATTGCGTGCAAACGCGAACACCCTGTCCAAATTTTCAGTTAATATGCGATGTATCACATTTTTTGAACTTCCTAATGCCTACTATATCCGCACTTTCAGTCGACGTTCATCTAGTATCGCTTGTAAAGTCAGCTTTTCGCCCAACAAACTTAAAAAAATTTCATTTCAAAAAACAAGGGAAGTAAGAACAGTAAACTGACATAGTGAGTTGATTTTCTGCTAAATCTTAACATATTTAAATTTTTTTATACGCGTATGTTATCTACATAATTTAAATTTGAAAAATTGTTATTTAATACAGTGACCTCAGGTGTCTAAGTACAAAAAATCCCCCTTCGACATCGCGTGTCTTCTACGAACGAGAAAAACAATATTTAAATTTTATATACATAATCAATGACTATCGGATCCGTTGTGGAAAAGAAAAAATATATATACAGGATATCGTTGAAAAAACTATCGAAAAGCAAACTAGAGTCAATTCTACTATTAGACGAAATCTGATAAGTACCAGGATGGTCTCTGAAGTACCTGGCCTTACCTAAAAATGACGATAGTTACTTGTATTAAAAAGTACACAATCTCTCTTGTTCGGTATCCATCAATAGTGAACGTAGCAAAGTTTAAACGAGACCGTACGACCTGAGAAGACCAGCAACGCAGTGGTCGACCAAACGAAGAGAAATGTTGAAGAAAATCCACAAAGCGGTACTGGAAGGTCCTCGATTGAAATTGCGGGAGCTAGAAGACATAGTAGGCATTTCAAACAGAGTGATACATGACATATTAAATGGAAATTTGGTTAGGGTGCCGCGTTTGGACTCAACGGAACAAGAACAGCGTCGTGAAGATGTTTCAATCGAGTGTTTGGCAATTTTACAGAAATAAACCTGTTTTATAACCATGGATGAAACGTGGATCCATCACTTCACACCCGAAACGAAAGAACAACAAAAACAATGGACTGAAAAGGGAGAACCGGCTCCAAATTAGGCAGAGACGGTTCCATCTTCATGGCGTCGGTTTTTTGAGATGCGCGTGGGATAATTTTTATTTACCAGCTAGAAAAAGGTAAAACTATAAACAGGGAGTATTATTATGCCAACTTATTGCAACGTTTTAGCAAAGAAATCAAGCAAAAACGGCCGTATAAATTTTTTTGTTTTCTTTGTTGGAACATCCTCGTAAAACGCTAGTGGTGGTAACCCAGGGACGAAATTTGTACTGAATAATGTAATAACCTTGTTATATCCAAAAATATTTTTTGCAGCTACGTGTTTTTAATAATTCTCTGTAGGTTGTGTCTTAGCGACTACAACATGCAGAAGATAAATAACTTACGTTACACCTCGTAGAATAAGATGCGAACCGTTGAATTTGAAATGTTTTTCCTAAAAATCGGATCAACACATTAAATTACTGATAAAATCACGTAAATGATTCTTGGTAATGCATTACTTTCATGACGAATATTTTTACTATTTTATGCCGGTTTCTATATTATATAATATAAATGTATTCCACCAATTTTTAACATCCCTATTTTATAAAAAATTATAAAATTAGAAAAAAGCTTCAGTTAGTATCATTTTATGCCCCAAATTCGCGCCTACCATTGGTAGTAAATGCAAAATAGTGAAAAAATATTATTTTTATTTTAAATGGGCCTAATATAATTATGAAATCAGTTTGAGTTGTTTTGATCGGTTTTCAAATTAGTTTTCTAGACTCTATAAATTAATTATTAATCATTAATTTCATACAAATTTAATCCATATAATAAGAGATCTAGGCAAGAAATAAACCAATCAAAATTATCAGTTTATAAGATTATAAATTGAATGAAACGTTGATGAGTAGTCTTTGAATAGAAGGTAACGGTTATTTTTCTTAAAAAAAAATAATTCGCGATAATTTATATACATTTATAGGAAAAAATAAAAATCCCGTTGCTTAGATTGAAGAGATCTCGAGTGCACTTAATCAAAGAAAATTTTCTAATTAAGATTCGATTTTTATCACATTATTTCTTAATTAATTTCTTAGTTTAGATTTTGTTATTTAACGTTTTGAAATATGTCTCCATAGTTTGTATTTAATTTTGATTTTGTTTCATTTTACTATTATATACCAAACGGCAATATATGTCCAGATCTGGCTATACCGCTAAATATCAAATCGGATGATATTCCGAAAAGATGAACCCCCCAATTTCGCTGAAATTTTCTTCAAAACTTGTCCTTGATTAGATAAGATAATCCCTGAAAGGATTTGTGCCGATAAAAGCTTTGTTCGCCCTCTTCTACCCCCCTCAACGAAGCTCTAAATATTTTACTGAATATTTCCAAAAATATTGATTTTAGAGAAAAAAGTTTTGAACAAAAAATGAAGCACATAGTAAGCTCTACAAAAAGGTTGAACAAATTTTTGCGTAAATTTATTCTTTCGGCCGTTACGGTCGAAAATATCTCATCAGGGGTTAGATTAACTTCGTTGACAGCAACTTCTGCTGATATATTTTCGACCGTAACGGCCGAAAGAATAAATTTACGCAAAAAATTTGTTCAATCTTTTTTGTAGAGCTTACTATGAGCTTCATTTTTTGTTCAAAACTTTTTTCTCTAAAATCAATATTTTTGGAAATATTCAGTAAAATATTTAGAGCTTCGTTGAGGGGGGTAGAAGAGGGCGAACGAAGCTTTTATCGGCACAAATCCTTTCAGGGATTATTTTGTCTAATCATAGACAAAGTTTGACGAAAATTTCAGCAAAATTGGGGGTCCAAATTACCCGAATATCATCCGATTTGCAATTTGGCTGTTATATAGACAGATCTAGACATATATTGCCGTTTGGTATATAATAGTAAAATGAAACGAAATCCATATTAAATACAAAATATGGAGACACATTTAAAAACTGAGGGCTGAGGGGGTGAACGAAGCTCAATCGGCACAAATCTTTTCAGGGATTATCTTATCTAATACCTCTTAATTTTTTCTGTGAATATAAAGTATTTGAAATTCTTATAAACATTGCGGGTTTACTCACAAATTAACAACTAACGAAGCAAAATGAAGAAAAGGCAGCAGAAAAAGATCGAATTTGAGAATGCGAAGCAAAAATATTCACACATAGAGGATTTTAATAGCAGGGAATTTAAAGACCCAAAGTTTTCTTCTAGAATATATTATGAAATTCCGTTTATGTTCTGAGATGATATTTGGGTCGACGTGGTTTAGCAGCCGATCCTTTTTTTTTTCATCTGGCCCTTCCCTTTCCGTTTTTTAACGCTACGGTGGGTTTTCCTGTCGTTAAATACTTTATTGTATTCCTCAATTTGAATTCTAGTCTATATAATAGCCCATTAAGTAAAATCAATGTATATATTCGTCATCATTTATCATTTTAGTAGCAAAAACTTCGAAGCAAATTACTTCCCTTTCGAAGCATCTCGAGTTATTTTATATAAAGTTATTCATAAAATCTATTAATAAAATGAAATTAGTCTGATGTTATTGATGGCGAGTTAAAAACAAGTTTTGAAATTGTAAAAACCGTTCCAGTTCAATGATGAAATATTACTAGATATAATCTGCATTCTCAGTATGATGTATTCAAATCTATACGTTTATACAGAACGTCTTTACGGTAAATACGCGACTAAGTCTTACACACATCGCTCTATAGATAATTTTGGGATGAACCTCGTATAACTATGAACCCTGATTCTATTTTAATTTTTATTATGATCTATTTATATAGAAAAAAGATAAAAACCATGAAGAATTTAAACGTCATATATTGAATTTCGTTATATTTTTTTTTTTTATACACACGAGGATGGTTCTATGAGAACCTGGTCTGATCTAGAGATGGCGGTAGTTGCTTTTATACAGTATGTATATTTGAGGTTTGAGGACGCCACGCCACGTTGTTGTATTTGTTCGGCATTCATCAGTAGTGAACGCTCTGAAAGTGAACAGTCTTTGAGTGAAACTGTTCCAGAGGTAGGAAAGTTTAAACGAGACATGGTAGGCATTTCAAAAAGTCCGATACATCGCATACTAACTGAAAATTTGGATATGAGGAAGCTGTGAGCAAGATGGGTGCCGCATTTGCTCACAATGGAACGTGTAGTTGTTTCCATCGAGTGTTTGACAAAGTTTCACAAAGATAAAGTCGAGCTATTTCACAGCCATCACTCCACACACAAAGACCGTTTCATCTGTAAATATACCAGTAAAATGTACCGATCTGTAAGGGAGTTTGGTTTAAACAGGGTACCAGACGTGAACTGAGCCCTGTTTGTAAACCATTCGTTTTATTATGGTTAATTGTATACGGGGAGTAAACATTATGTTTTATTTCTTAATTTGGTGTGAGTGCTGTGCGTATTTATGATACGCATAACTATATTTTGCAATTGATATTGCATATCTGTTATTGCAATGGCAAAATTTGATTAATTAAAGTTGGAATTGCTACCTCATGCACCCTATGCGCCAGATTTAGCTTCCTCGGATTATTTTTTGGCCCCGGACTTGAAAAAATGGCTCGTTAGTCAAATATTTTTCAACAAGGAAGAGGTGATGTCGGCAGTTAATGGCTATTTCGAGAAACTTGACGATTTTTATTATAAAATGGGTATTGAACATCGCTGGGAAAAGTGTATGGATCTAAAAAGAGATTACCTTGAAAAATAAATATATTTTTTGTTTTCTTCGTTGGCCAGGACTATCTTCGTACTTCGAAAAATAATTATTCGATATAAAAAAAACATTTGGTTGGGTACGTAGGGAAAAAAAATATCTTGAACTTCGTGACCGTTTGGTATTTAACAGTATTGTGATACCTACTTTATACCAACAGTTAATAACCTCCTTCAAGTCGAAACATCGTGGCAATAAACACAATAACCGACCGTATATTTTTCAATTTTTAACGACGATAGTTGTACAGTTAGATTTTGTAATATCTCACACATCATTGTCGACAGAACTATTAATAAAAAATTCATTGATACAAGTTAAATAGATATAATATTTAATTAATTATGACGATTTCGGAGACTGTTTATTACAATTATTGTTGAATTGACAATTTAAAAAATAACGTTCAAGTCGAAGATTGCGTTGAAATGATTTTTTTAATTGAAAATCAACCATCATTTGAACACAGCAAATCCTGAAAATCGATTTATTAATAGACCAGGAACCAGAAGTAAAAAACGTTAAAATTGCGAAATTTTTTAAATCAACGTCGATTTTTATGAAAATTTAAGCTCTACCTACCTCCTTATTCAAAATCCACTGTATACAGAAGGGTGATTTTTATTTTTTAGGTTTGAAAACTACCCTTATCGTAAGAAATTTGAAAATCTTCGATCAATACGTCTACGATCTTTCTCAAACAAGTTTAGGATTAATCGGACTCATGCAACCCTTCCAAAGATCATCCTCTGAGGGCTCTACTATCTTTGGAAAATGAAATAATAACTTCAAGAAATTTTATTACATATTATAGTACAATTTCAAAGTGCAATAACATTTTCCAAATTAAATACAATCCATAGCTCAGTAAAATTTAATAATATTCTAGCATATTATCTCTTTCTGGGTTCACAACTAACTTTTTCCAAATCCAAAATATTCTTTCTTTGCTACCCATGTACCAAGTTGTTGTTGAATATCCCATAATGTTGTTATTGATTTATTATAATGATCAGATTGTCTAATATTGTCATTTCTTAAGAGACACTTATTATAATCTCGATTTTCATGAAAATTTGAATCCAAGCTCTACTTACCCTTCTTCTTCTTCTTTTTCTCTATCGTACGTTATGACTTAGTCGTCTGTTTGCATCAATGGTTGTCCAGCTACAACCGGGATTGGAGAAGACCAGCTTTCATACCTTCTTGTAGGTGGTCGGGGTGTATTCGTTTTTTCTTCCTCTGCAATCTTTGCCAACCTGTCATTAGACTTTCTGTCCACGTGGTACGTCCATTCCCTTTGCCGATTTCTCGTCCATCTCACTACATCCTGGATGTCACATATTTCTCTTATTTCATCATATCTCTCGTGGTCAAATAATGTGTGGCTTAAAAGCCGCTTAGTTATGGTGTTCTTACAAGTCCTTACAGGTCTCACACAGGTCCTGGTAGTTGTATATTTATTCCTCTCAGGTACCTTGATATTAATGCCGCCTTTGTTGTTATTTTACCTCGTAGATATTTGAAAGACACCAATTCTTCTACACTCTGATCGAGTTTACATCTTCTCGGTTGTCTGCATACTGTAAAAGATTTGGTTTTCTTCAGGGATATTTGCATGTTAAAAGCTTTCGCTGCCTCATCAGCATAACATACTATTTTCATTTCTTTGTTTCCCATTCGGTATCCTCTTCCAGCTTGCTTTACCTCGTTTATAATCTCATCCATTATGATGCTGAACGAGATCGAACTGAGGCTGTCTCCTTGTCTGATACCGGCCGTCACTCAGTTTATTTTCCATTCTGATCTATGTGTAATTATCGGTGTTCAGGTCTTCGATTACTTTAATTATGTTGTACTTACCCACTTCTACGAAATCTTTCCCGTGCCGAACCGGGCTTTTTATATTTTGAGGGGTGTAAACTACTCTTTTGTAAAAAAATTTAAAATCTTAGATTCTATACATGTTTCGGGTAAAATGAAGTTTAAATGTATTATTCGTGAATCTGTTGACGTTCTCAACCACGTTTATGATCAATCAGATTCATGCTACCCCTCCAAATCATCCCCTAATCATATGAATTAGTTGAAAAATAATCGTAACGATTTTTTATGATTGAAAATTCTGTATTTATATTGAATTAAGAATATTTCTTCAGTATTTTTAAGAAATTTTGCTTTTTAAATATTCCAACCTTTAAAGAAATAAAAAAAATAAAAATATTTCTCAAATCAATGAAATTTTTTATTTAGAAAATAATATGAAAAACAATTTTTAATAATTATATTCCATCATCATTAATATCTTTTTTCCCTTCTCGTTCAAAAAAAAGCAGTTGGTTTTTCGACAATAACTCGCTCAGTTTTTAAGCTAGGAACGTTTTTTAAAAAGCTTTTTTTAGACGACACCATCTGAATGTCGTTCGTTCTGTATTCATTTACATACCGAAAGTTGCGTTTTGAGTGTTTCATGTAGTGAAAGTGACAGTTCCGTACTGCAAAACACTTTCGGGACGCTCTGGAGTGACTCTAGCCACTTCAATGTTGACAGTTGACAGTTTCACTTCGATGACTTTGCATAACCTTAAATTTTTAATTTTCTGAAATTATTTGTTTTATCCGAAGTTTTGTCTAAATTAATGAATAAATAACAATGAATGATGATGAAAAAGGAAACATTAACGATGAAGAGTTACTCGAATCCATCAATATCTAGTCTCTATATACATATTCCATCTGCAATAAATAATAAATATCATTAAATATATTATATTGTTCAATAAATAAAATGTTTATAATTCTCTATTAATTATTTTCTTTCCTCAGTGTAATTGAACAAATTTTGGATACTACTTTGTTGTAGCACTTTCAGTCCTTAGCATACAAATAACTATTGTAGTGTAGTGATTTTCAAGTACGTCATATCAATTTAAACTTTTTTCAACCCCCGGTTTCGAAAAGGATCCAGCTCAAAGGGGTTGCATCAGCTACATATCCTTCAATTTTTATGATACATAGATTCAAAAAAGCTCAAAATTTTTGGCACGAGAAACTTTACAATTAATATTCGAAACATTTTTTCATAATTATGAATAGATTACGGAAACGCAGGGTTCTATTTAATCAATTAGTTAAACTGGTCAAGAACAATAAAAAAAATCTCCTAACTCACCATAATATCATCTTGAACATCACAATATGAACACTCGGTGGATGTATCAAGACTTTGTTGACAACATCGTCATGAGGATATTCAAATAGATGAAGTTGATGAATTACACCTCGGAAGATTGTCTTGGTCAACACCAAGAAGAAGAAAAAAAAAGAAGGTCGTTGGAACTATCTATGAAACCCTAGAGAAGTTTAACAGCCACGTCGTTATTGAAAATGAACTCGGTGGATCTATCAATTCAAATCGAATGCTCGCAGTAAAAACAAAAAGTCCGGACTACGCGTTGGCCAATCTATAGAGGAAATTTCAACATCCTGTTAATACTGCCGTTCAGGGAACGCTCTACCGTCAATTTCAATAAGAAACAACTCGGTTTGTACTTCCATTGAAATCCCCGCCCATACCATCCAGAAGCCTCCTTCAAAAGCCACGTTTTCCTTTATGAGCTAATCTTTTTCAGATCTTCTGTAGACTCGTCCTCTTTTACCGCTATCATGCTTTCATCTGATAAGAGATCGCAGCCGCAACGTGTACTCTGGCAGCTCGGTGTGCTGGGGGTCATTTGGGACCAGTAGCCGGTCTTTTTGGCTCAATATTAGCTGCCTTAAGTAGTGTCTTCACACCGTCCATTCCCTCGCATCCACTCCTCGCGTTTCTTTGAGCTCTTATTGGACTTGAACACCGATTTGTCAACGATGGACCCGCTTCTTCAATGACCGTTAACAGTTTCTTGGGAATTGACGGAGATGTATAACTTTTTATAAGGGTCAGATACCTCTAAAAGAAACATTAAAATATTTTATATTCTGAAGCTAATGCCGTTAGCTTCTAGATTTTATTAAGAAAAATATAATTTCGTGTTTTTCCGTGTGTGTGTCGATTTTTTTGTTCACAAACGTAAATTTTATATATTCTGAAACGAGTGTGGAAGTGTGACCAATTTACTGTTTGTCAAATATAACCTGAGAATTTTTATCTCAAATTTAATCAAGGGGATTCCCGCGGGACTATAAAATTAAATTATCTGACGCGTAATGAAATTAGAGACTGCAAATATTAATTTCATATCCGCGCGGGTGTAATTTAATTGGACATGATTTATTTACATGACACTAGTCAATTCCTCTTACTGTTACTTTCTCATCGTACGCCACAACTTTATGTAGATTTGTAGGTTATCTTCTTATATACACAGGATATACATGACGTAAAAATAATCCTAGGACATGAAAAAAATTGTTTTGAACAATTTAAAGCCTTTAAAGTTGAGAAATCAGAATTTATATTTAAGTATATTTTGTAAATTATAATGGATGATTACGTGGGGTACCGGGGGCGGCTCATGCCCAATGGTTAACTTTTATAGAGACAACTGTTCGACATACAGAGACATACTGAAGAAAATTATCATAAATTGTAAATAAAACGATGTTCGACAGTATGCAGGTCAATTAGAAATGTTTGATTGTGTTTTAATGCCTCCTGTAATTATTTATAATGAATAGTTACATTTTTATTAAAACATCGATAAGAAACTAATTTTTGGTATATTTAGATTGTACAGATTGTACCTGTTTAAGTTACGGATTGTTAACCATTAGGCATAAGCCGCCCCTAGCTTTCAGATAGTAGTGTAGAATTAATTATTCCGTCAAACACACTAGATGGACATAAATAATCATCCATTAAAAATTCATAATATTCGGACGTATAATTTAGAAAAAATACTTAAATATAATTTGTGATTTCGCAACTTCAAAGACCTGTAACTCAGAAACGAGGGGTTGGTATGAGAAATTTTTTCGTATATAACAACATACTTGGAACACCCTGTATAACAGTGACATTTTTAGTTCTATATAGGGTGAATCTATATAGAGGAACGTACGAGACGTTTTACCCGAACGGGAATTTTCCTGATCCATTTTTTTTAATCAAGAACCGATAGATTTTACCACATAATGTGGTATAAATTTATGTTAAATAGAAGCTGTCCACGAAGAAGGAGAACCCTATTAAAACTAACAAACCTGCAAGTATCCCTCAGCTAAAATACCGAATCATGCAAGAAATATATAGATGAAAATAGGAATCCACTAGCAATACGCCACGCCACGCCACGCCACGTGTCGAATATGTGTGCATATGGTTTTCCATTAAATTCAATACATTTCGAGAATTTTGAATCGTCCCACGTGGAATGGCGTGGCGTGGAGTAGCGGGTGTGTACGCAAACAATTTTTTGTTGTTACATAACGTGAAAGAAGAAGATATAATCCTCGATTTTGTCATATTTCTGTCGATAAATAATTGTTTCTGGTGTATATAAACCACAATCAGATCAAACTTTGGACTCTACCAATCCATATAAGTTCATTCATAGTATTACGATTGTGCCATACTGAAACAAAAATGGTAGAATAATATTTCTGCTTTTAATTTGGTAAAAATATCTAACCACGAATTGAATCAACTACGATTAATGAGAAACCATGCGGAAGCACTTATTCCATTCATAAACTTGATCATTTCGAAATATCGGAATAGAAGATAGAGATAAAGAAACTAATGGGACATGATTGAATCCGATCCTTAACGATAGATCTTGTGATTTCTAATTAATTAATAACACATCACTCAATAATTCGTATGACTAAATAAGAAAAGCGAAAAATCTCCCTCAAGAGCAATACTACAATCATTCCAACACTTCTCTAATTTCTCGATGTCGTGCTTGTACAAGGATTTGTCTTATACCTCAAAATAGGTTTCAGTTTTAGCGATTGCTTCTTTATTTGAGCTGAATTCCTTAACGGCGAGCATTTTTTTGACAACAATGAATAGACAGTTGTCACTGGAGGCCAGATCTGCACTATACGGTGGATGAGGAAGCAATTCGAAGCGTACTTCGTTCAATTTAACCATCGTTGCCATCGACTTGTGAATCGGTGCATTGTCTTATTGAAAGTAGTTTTTTCTTCGACATATTAGGCGGTTTTTCATTGATTTTCGCTTTCAAACGATCCAACAACTCTATGTAGTATTCCCCCTTCCAATATTCCAAAATACTGAAGCCATAACCTTCCCAGCTGACTGTTGTGTCCTTGGACGCGTTTCACCGACTGCAGTCGACTCAGATGATGATCGGTTTGATTCTGGAGTGAAGTGATGGATCCATTGTCACAAATCGACGCAATAAAAACTGATTTGTTACATGTTAACATGGCCAACATTCGATAAATGTAAAGACTAAAGAGTTAACGTACTGGGCATAAGTGAGATGGCCCGAATCTGGAGAAAAAGCCATCGATCATACCTGATTCAATCCTTTTTCAGATGGAAGGCAGTTCTCGTGTTCAATCGATGAAAATTTCGAGGAAATGAAGAATCTTCTGCGTTAGTAACGTTGCCTAGTTTTGTATAGGATATTTGCCACTGATTTTGTCTTAATATCTTCTTCGTTTTTTTTGAAGACCAGTATGAGAAGGAACCAAAGTATTTACACAGTGCTGCAACTGTAATAATTCGAATTTAATTTGGAGTTTTATTGGATGTTTGACATGAAGCTCGGTAGTTATGCAGAGAAATGATTATTAACTTTATTGTGCCACAGTTGGATGACGCCAATTGACTGACGACTGACTACCTCGTTAAAAAGATTCTACATTTGTATATCTACCAGAAACATTTCAGTACTTAGAAGCTAACATTCGACGCTTAATTGTTGGAATATACTGGAGAGAATGTGACGAAATTGGTAATCATATTAAAGTTACTGAAATGAAAAATGAAAATATTCGTTAACAATATTATTTTAGATTAATAATTCTGAAAGGTGAAATACTAACGTGTGTATCTGATCAAGTATACGCACCAACAGCTGATAAGCCCGACGCAAAAATCGAACAGTTTTACGAAGACCTCCAAGAACTACTTAAAATGATAAAAAGACACGAAACAACGTTAATAGTAGGAGACTTTAATGCTAAAAAGGAGGCAGACTACTGCAGTTTTGCCAGGAGAAACAACTGACTATCAAGAACACCTGGTTTAAATTACCTCCACGCAGACTATACACGTGGAAATCGCCAGAGGATAATGAGAACAATTGTGTCCGAAACCAGATTGATTCTTCTTCTTCCAGTGCCTGCTTCATTCTAATGAAGCTTGGCAATCATCCTTTGGAATTCCTCAAGATCTTCAGTCATGCGTATTAGATTTACGGTGTCACGTACATGGAACCAATCTCGAAGGGTTTTCAACCATGATCAGCTGTAACAAGGCATATTTTTGATTTCTAAAAATGTGGCCAAAGTAGGAAGCTTTCCTTCTCTTCACAATGGTTAATAGTTCTCGTTCTCTGTTCATTCGTCTTAGCACCTCGTCGTTGGTCACCCGATCCTTCCACGGTATTTCAAGGATCCGTCTACAGAGCCACATTTCAAAAGCTTCCCAGATTGATTAAATTATCATAAATCAACGATATAGAAATGCAGTAAAAGATACAAGAATATACCCAGGCGCCATAATTTATTACTAGCTAAATTACAAACTAAGTTGAAACAAGTAAAAAAAGCTGTAAAAAGAAAAGCAGGTATGAACCTACTTAAACAAGAAGAGACGCAAAGTCTAGTTAAGAATTAAATCAATGAGGAATGTGAAAAATTTGATAAAGAGATATTACCAAGTGCAGAAACCTTATGGACTGGACTTAAAAACGCCGAGAAATACCTAAAAAGTACCAGCAAACCCTGGATGACGAATAGGATCTTGGAAATGATGGATACCAGAAGACCATACGTATAAGAAGATACATCGGTCAATAAAGAAGGAAGTAGGCAAGGCAAAAGAAAACTGGATGACGGAAATATGTCAGGAGATCGAGGAATTGATGAGGAAACATGACGACAGAATTCTCCACAAGAAAATAAAAGAACTAGCAGACATATCGCCCGACCACCAGAAATATGAAAGACAAGAGAACAGTCCTCCTATTAGTCCAACAGCCCCAGCCGAAAAAGAAGAAGAAACATGGCCAAACACTGCTCTGAATCATTAACACGTTGTTGCTTTTGATCGACTGTGAGTAAACGCGGTAACCCCTTTGAAAAAAGATTTCTCATGGTCAAATGTTCATGCATAATTGTAAACAATCTGTCCTCTGATATCTTTATTGCCCCAGCTATCTTACGAAATTTCAATTTCCGATTATTTATAACCAATTTGTGGACTTTTTTGATGTTTTCTGGAGTAACCACCTTAATTGGACGACCAGAACGTTCACCATCATCGGTGTCTGTACTACCACGTTTAAATTCAGAAAACCAATAAAAAATGCTTCTTTTCGATGGAGCAAAGTACAGTCCCATTGCTGAGCTTGTACAGTATTTTTGTCACCAAGAAGCAATGATAAATTAACATACGAAATTGTTTTGAATCCATTGTTTTGAAAATAGCCGTCACTTCTTTCTGACTTAACGAAATGTCATGTAATTTGTCACACAGTCTTTTGACAGTTGGTACTTCGTAAACGTCTTACGGATTTGACAATGGCAGCGCCATCTGTGTGTCAGACACACGAATTATTTAGTAATGTAATGCATATAATAAATACTGTAATAATTTTTTTACAGCGTTGCAACTACCTCGATATTTTTTCGAAATTTTCTTATAATTTTTGAAGTACGACACTGTTACTATTTATTATAGTATTTACAATTTAAATATTTTAGAGATTATTATTGAAAATTATCTTATTATTTTACCTGTTTTTTTTTAAATAAATTGGTAATAATTAGAAAACACGTTAAAAATTTTACACTTAACAGTAAGATTGCTCTTAAGTTTATTGCCCTCTAGAAACTATAATTATACGTTCAAACGGCATTTCACTGATGACTGTATATGAATTTCTATAAAAACGAAAATCAATTCGATGTTTCCATTGGTACCGATTCGTTAAGGTGTTTCTATATATAAGACTCGACGATAATTTCTAACATGGGTGAAAACATAGCTAAGCACACAATGAAAATATCAATCATTTATCTAATCGAAAAAGATCTGAAAATAAATGAAATTTTCAATAAAATAACTGATTCGAGTCAATATTGATTGATTAAGACTATGATATGATGCAATATCTTCTTGGAACCAATTTCTGGGATCCAAGTTGCTCCATATCATTTTGATCAAGTCTGGTAACACCGATATGTCAAGATGTTCCAAATATCGCTCAGAAAGAACAGTCTAATCTTCCTAAACCGAAACATCGATGCTCAGAAATCAGAATCAGAATCAAAGGGAGCTAGATCAGGGGACTAATCGATTGATTCAAGTCAATATGGATTGATTAAGACTATGATATGATGCAATATCTTCTTGGAACCAATTTCTGGGATCCAAGTTGCTCCATATCATTTTGATCAAGTCTGGTAACACCGATATGTCAAGATGTTCCAAACATCGCTCAGAAAGAACAGTCTAATCTTCCTAAACCGAAACATCGATGCTCAGAAATCAGAATCAGAATCAAAGGGGGCTAGATCAGGGGACTAATCGATTGATTCAAGTCAATATGGATTGATTAAGACTATGATATGATGCAATATCTTCTTGGAACCAATTTCTGGGATCCAAATTGTTTCATATCATTTTGATCAAGTCTGGAAACACAGATATGTCAAGATGTTCCAAACATCGCTCAGAAAAAAGAATCCAATTTTCCTAAACTAAAACATTAATTCTTACAAATCATAATCAGAAGATGATTTTGAGCAATTTTCAGGGGATCTATCATTTGTTCGAACCATTCTTCAAAGATCAGCATGTCCTCATAGTAATCACCATTACGAGACGAGTAGATTTTGATTGGGACAACCTACAGCGGCTGTGATGGGCAAATAATCTTCTGGGAAACTATAACCAGAGAATGTATAAATGAAAATAATCTACGAATACCAAGAGGAGTCCAATGGGGGCTCTGTCGCCTCAATAGACTTAGCAGATAATGCGGCGTGCAGATTTTGTTGCACCTCTATCCACATTCTCTGGAAGTGTGAACTCCAGAGCACTACACCTGGAAGCGTATGAAATAGAAAACGAAGATCTTTGTCACCTACAGCGATCCCACATTCTGGACCGGGGAAACAGATCCCCACATCTATATTCCCTATGTCCAAATGCCCTTTATAATAGTTTTATATACTAGAATTTTGTATTGTAATGACAGCTGCGTTTTTTTACAAATAACCCAGTAAAGCTCTTGAAGTCTAAGTTCCAGTTGCTTTCTTTTATTGATTAGGAGTATTCTCCACGTTAGTATCTTGTCTAGATGTACGCCTAGGTATTTTAAGCTCTCTACTTATGTGAACTGGTAGTTATTCAGTTATTTTGTAGATTTCTGGTAGCTATTTCTAGGTTGTGGTGATACGCTAGTTTTGCTGTGTCGTCTGCAGGTGGAAACTGCAGTTTGCATTCCGGTTGGCAAGTCCGAAGTGAACAACAGATAAAATACCGGTTCCATAAGGGTTCCTTGGGGTACTCCGGACTCAATTTGTTGTACATTAATTCATAGAAGTGACATTTTCTTTGTACATCACGCCTGGGTGCTATATTTAGTCAAAGGCTTGACTGATATCTATAAAGGCGGCGGGACGATACCTTTTTTATCTAGGTCATCGCTTACCTGCTTGACTACTCTTTGAACTCGTTCTACTGCGCCATGCTTTTTTACGAAATAGGGATTGATGATGAAGAATAATGTTTTTGTTAAGCTTTCTTCATCAGCCAGCTTCTTTTCCCACTGATATTTTGTTTTTTTGACTAAGTGCAGCATCTAAATTATGAGAAGTAGTTTCTAGACTTCATCCACTTGACCTGCATGTTGGAAGAAACTCTCTCGACATAGACGGATACTACTACGCAAGACACAACGATTTTTAGTCCTTCTTTGACACTAGTGAAAATCTCACCCCATTTCTTCTAAACCTCCCAATAGAATGATTATCAAATAAATGATCTACAGAGATTTTTTCTTCATGCCGTGTGGCAGTTTCTAAAAGGTGTTCAAGAGATGTCATAAAATATTTAGAAATCGGATACTGCACTTTGAAAGACGTCTACATCTGCTTGATTCTTGGTCTTCCTCAAATTGAAACTAGTAAATTGTTTTTTTTGTCCTAGTAATAATTTGTTCTTTTAAAAGAATTCAATAGCGTTTATTTCAGTTTTCTGAAGAAGTCTATTTGGTTTTTCTATAGTGACGCATATATTAGCAAGAAAATATAGAAATAAAGCGGTTTCGAGTGGTCAAATGTTTCTGGTTTATCTTGGTCCAAATCTCCTAAGTCCAGAAGTTGCATATAAGCAGTATAAAATTATAGATTCTTCTCTTCATGTCTGCTTGACTCTTAGCCATCTTTAGGCGGCAACCAAAACATTGCTGTTCTTTTCTATCAATTATTTCTTCTTTTAAATCTTCCATAGTTGCAAGTAGTTCAAAAGCGCTGGTATCAGTTTTCTGGGGAAGTCTATTTGGTGGCGCATATATTATCAAGAATCGGTTTCGATCGAATGTTTCTGGTTGATCTTGGTCCAAATATCCTAAGCCCAACAAGCGTTTCAACGCATTTGGGCAATATTTCGAGAAAATACGAAACAAGAGCAGGATAAAATTTCAAAATCTTCTCAAGCGCCGGACCTAATGACAACCAGTTGGTACCTGTTTAATAATCTCCTCATTTTTCGACTTTCTTCAAGAATTTTTTCAAACTTTTCCTCTAGAGGGTAAATTGTTGAAAGTAATTTCGATTTAGTAGCAAAGCAAGAAGTCTTCCGTTACATTTCTGTTTAGTTTCCTAACCCAAGGCAATAGAATGGAAATCGGGACTATCCTGGGTTATCTGGGACAGTTGGCAACCGTGGTTATACCAATATTTAAAATGACCATACAGTTTTGCATTGGAAATTACTTTGTTTTACAAAAAAAATACACTATATATATATATAAGTTTTTTGGTGGGATTGTGGCAAAATTAACCACCAAAGTGTACTAACTCTAATATATTCCGAGCTTTCGAATACTTATGTATAAAAAAATATATGATGCTGTTTGCTGTCAGCCTGCAGGCCGGGACAAGTGCAATTTGAATAAAATATAACAAATTTGCCCAAGGCACGACCTATATGCCACAGTAAATAAATAGATTTTTTTTTCTCCCCGAGAAAAGTGGTTTCAGATTGAATATTTCGATACTGATTTAACATATAATTGAACTTTCAACTAAATCAAAGCGTTTTAGACACGAATACCGTAAAACAGGTCTAGTATCACCATTTACACTCATTATAAAATCCAAATAAGATCATTTCAATTACGTAAGATCGCAAAACGTGGTGTTCGAGCGGCGACTGCTTAAAATCCTTCATACCGTTATCCAGTAACATACAGGACCGTACTCAGTATACCGCTACGTAAAGTACCATCAAAATAAATAAGGGGAAAATGGTTGGGGAACTTTTTCTTACAGTAGATGACGTGAAAATAAGAAAACATAAAAAAATTCTCATTATCAAAAATGGCATTTCTTGCCACTCGCTGGAGAAGTGCCGCAGAGATGCCATCGACTTCGCGAACGATTATTATCTTTCAGTTCAGAAATTGTCGTCGGACTTGTTTCGTACACTCTACTTTGGAGATACCTCCACAGAAAAAAGTCCATGGGGGTAAGATCCGGAGACCTGGTTGGCCAAGGGATGTCACCGAAACGTCTCATCAATTTGCTAGGGAAGAAATCACGAATCATCGCCATGGTCCCTTAGTAGAGTGTGGCATGGCGCAATCTTGCTAAAACCATGTCTGTAAAGTGCTTGCCCTTGATGATTTTCAAAAAAATAGAGTCTAATTATATCTCTGCTTGACAACGCACACCAAACCGTCACTTTGGGACTGTGATGAGGCTGTTGATGTTTTAAGCGGGGGGTTTTGTCTTTTAGGAGACCAATAACGACAATTTTGCTTGTTTAACGTATGGATGTGAGTGCTAGCAACTAACAGATAGACAGTAGAAAAATATAGAGGCTGTGGAAATGGACTACTTAAGAAGATTATGCAGGATATCCAGAACAGAGGATATAATGAAGATATACGACGAAGAACGGGTCGAGTATACACAAATTCGGAGAGAATACAGATTAAGCAATTGCTCGGGTACAGACATGTGATGAGGATGGAACAGAACACGTGGTTGAAGAAAGAAAGCAGAAAAGAAGGAGACGAAGAAGACCCTCAAGACCCTGGAATGAAGAATTTGAACAAAATATGGAAGACAGCTTCCAGGATGGGAAGAAAGAAAGAAAGCTTAAAAAAAACTATAAAAAATATTCGAAGCGGGCATCTTGCACTCTACGGAGGATATTTCTTTGAACTTGAAATATTATTTCAAGATTCCGTCTTATCGGGACACAATGGAAGTTTATTCTATCGATAATTTTCTTTTTTTTTTTTGTTTACCACAGTTATTTGATTTCTATAAAATGAAACGTACAAGGGCATTATTAATGTATATAAGTCTTAAGTCATTAGTCTTCCTTACACGGTTGGTGAGTTGATTTCGCCCATTTTCAATCATTTTGTCATAGTTTTCAAAATCTTTGTTCTACTCTTCTTCAAAACAACAATTTTCGATGTTTTTCAGTTCTTGGTACGTTAATTCTTTAAAATAATCATTAAAACGACTTGTTACTGTTTGTAACATCCATCCATCGACACTTACCTCAGCTAAACTGATTTGTTTTGCTGATTCATTCATATCGACTTGTTTCTTCGGTTTTTAAACGTCATCAGTGGTAAACTGTGTCTATTTACAGACACTAGTTTATCTTGGAGCAACCCTGATCTCATGTCATTGAATCTGTGAAATTCTTAGGGCTTGTTGTGGACAATTCCTTGAAATGGAAAAATTAAGTTCCTCCTGCTTTGCGCTGAGATCAGTTTTCAAAGAACTGAACTTATCCTCCTCCTTAACAGTCTATTATGCTCTTATTGAGTCGCATCTTCCCCTTCTGGAGTACGTGTGGTGCGACTCAATTTCAACGAATCTTCAAACCACAAAAGAGAGATATTTACTCGGACTAAACAGCAGGGCTTACTGCAGGGACTCCTTTGAAAGATTGAACATTCTGTCTCTTCCTTATCCATCTGTAAATCCGTTTACCTGATTCGTAAGCACGCTTCTTCAATTTCAGAAAGGACGTTGCACGGCTATCCGAGCACGACCTTCACCTACCTACTCCACGTTAAGGGCTCAATATTTTACAATTAAATAAAATGCACAATCACTTGCCAATTGAAATGAAATCGATATCATCTCTCCCCGCATTCCGTAATAATTTGAGAACATATTTACTAGAAAGTGCCTTATAATCTGTAAACGACTTCTAATGATAATATTTAATTCCGGACATGCCGCATATTAATTTAATATTTACTATGAACTTATATATACTAATTATTACCTATAATTTTGTTATTCATTGTGGTTTTCTTCTATATAATGAAGTTTTATTTTATTTGTATCTTTATTTAGTTATTTTTATGTTTGTTTTTTAGTTTTTACAAGATTTTGTCTACAAATTGTAACAATTTTTCGACAATAAAGCATTTCTCTATCTCTTTAAACAATTTTCTATTACGTCATAGCAAAAAAATGTTTATTATCGTAAAAAAAGAGAAGATAATGATATGCACGTTGTTTATTACCTATTCCATAATTTTACGAACGATTAAAAGTAGATTGATGCGTTTGAAGCTTTTGCGAGTCGCCCGAGTATAAAAATAACTGCTGAATAATCGTAAATAATTTACTTATAACTCGTTTGTCACCTAACACTCAGTATATTATATAATAACATTTATTTAATTTAATGCAGGGACATCCTGTATATTATTACAGTATATAAAAACCCTCATACAATTGTTTGTCATTCACGTCCTCACATGGGCAAAACTAGTTAGATAACCTCTTATTTGTAGACAGTTTTAGTATAAAAAAGAAGAAGAGAATAAATAAAACTTCGCAAGAAACAAATCTATTATATATTTAGTAATACTCTCATAACTTATTACAAATATTAAGGTAAAAATTACCGTTAGAAATTTTGAAATTCAATAAATCTTGTTGTTGATGACACACCTTTATTGTTGTATAAGTTAAACAAAAATAATAGTAACCAGCACTCCTCGTAACTGTTACTTCCGTTGTTTGGGTTTATCTATTTACAGTTGAAAGATCGCGAGGAAGGAAAAATATTGGTCATGGGAATGTAATAAATACTCACATGTCGATTTAAAAATTGCTAAAAATTTTAAATTTAGTAGTAAATGATTTTTCGTATAATATTGATTCCTACTTAGATAAGATTCGGATGACTGACAAAGTAATTTCGGTTTTGTAGTATAGACTAAAACATTTTATTTAATAAAGAGTAGTTGTTAATCAATGACCTTTTGACATCTTTCTTTGAGCTTCATGATTCCGCACTCATAAAATATCTGGTCGTTATCAGCAAAAAACTGAACCAGGTGCGATTGAAGGTCATCGTACTTCTGTAAACGAAATGAATGGTAAACAGATGGTGTTAGATCAGGGCAGTATTGGGGATGTGGTATCACTTTCCAGCCAAGCTCCAATAGTTTCCCACGTGTTGTCAAAGATGTATGAGGCCTTGCATTATCATGGTGGAACACTAAACCTTTCCTATTTGACGTTTTTCTTTGATTGATTCATCAAGTTTCATTAATTGTTGACAGTAAACGTCAGAATTGATCCTTTGGTTCCTTGGAAGCAGTTCAAAAACACACAACGCCTTTAGAATCGCACCAAACTGACAAAAACTAATAGCTTCAATAAAAATCATGCAATAGTTGCTTCTAGAGTTACGTCGATGTGGCCAGTATCACGTGACAAAAGTACAGCACCAACATAAGTTATTCAAGAAAAAGGAAAGTTCTCTATTGGTAGAAATTACATAGTTGCCAACCTTATAAATATGTCGGTAACCGTGTTGAATGACGCTCTCTAGTGGTCAGGATAGGTACTATAAATTCCAGGGCAGGCTAGAATCATATTTATAAAACTTGTTTTGTTTTTTTTTTTGATAATTTTTGCATTTATTATTTTTCACTCTGACTATGTCGTTTATTCGCTAAGAAAGAATAGAAATAATGATTTTTTTTACAAATCTATTGTTTCTAAAACTCATCGATGATTAGTGATAATACAATTTATTAAAATTCATACCAGGTGTGTACGAAAAATTTGATTTATTTTATTCACAACGTACAACATCGTAAATCCGTAATCGTTGGGAAAGGATTGGTTCCGGATTTTAGATATTCCCGTATTTTAGATCATACATTTAAATGCATTTATGGTGGCGCCATCTACGGGCATGCGTCAACTATTTACAAACAACGTGAGAGAGCGCTAGCTTCTCTTTCTGCTATCCTTATGTACGGTGTCGCCATCTATTGTCAAATACAGAAGCTGAAAAATACTATACGCACGAATCAGTACGAATTTACAATGTTCTACAGTATTTAAAATAATACAATTTCGACGGGCAATACGTAGTGAATGTTTGCCTTTTATAGGCCGGGACTAGTGCAATATCAGTTAAATATACGATAATGTCACGAATCACGGACTATAAAAATACAAAAGACTTTATATTCTTCCTCCAAAACTTCTTTGATGCAAAACAAAGATTTCCGATTAAGTATACCGGATGGCTTTCTATTACAACTTAGTTTGATCTTTATCGTAATAATTCCATGCTTGTTTCACCTATACACAGTTTTTATCACTAAAAAATGATCTTCATAACAAGCAGTGAAGCAATTGATGTAGTTTCACTATTTTTCAGACGAACCTCGTATGTATTAAACGTAGTAATACATTAGAAAATGAAAAATAAAATCAAATCGACTCAAATTTCCAATAACTTTCATCCTGTACGTACCTGATCTCTCTTTTTGGATAAAAACGATCGTATTACAAGATGAAACGTTATCAAATTGCACGAATTGAAACTTAAGAAAAGAATATTCTCGAATTACGAGTACAATCACTGGAAAATTCGAGTAACCCTTGTAGAATAAACGTTGTAAGATATAGAACGGGGTATTACAACATTTATAGAAGAAAAAAAATCAGTTCTAACAATTCCAAGTGATAAATTCTTCTCACGCTAGTTCCATACAGGATTTGATTCAATCACATGTTATAATATACTCCAATATTCTTATAAATAATTTTCGACCACGTATAATTTATAATCTCATACAATTTTATTACAAATTTTAATATATAAATCATTATTCAAACTAATTCGTCGTTATATTTATGAAAATAATAATTAATAACGAAATACGGTCCTGTATTGTTTGTAGATTTACTACAACTTTTTATATGATCAACTTAAGCGACATCTAGGAAGTTTATCTCTAGTAAGTATCTTATATATATGCGTCGTTATATTTACGTGGAATATTTTATAAAAACAAAACTGGAAATAAAAGATAAGTTCGGATAATACCAAAGGATAAAATTACTTTTGTTACGATAACAACGTGAAAAAAGGTTTATTAGATTTCATTAGAGTCGGTAAGAAAGTTTTCTTCGTCTCGAACGAAGATAAGAAATAAAAACAATGCTCGTAAAGAATACGATGGAATTTTAATCAAATATTATCGTGTAAACCACACAATCCCTATACCCGTATACGGGGTAATTTAATAATAAATTTCTACTGACAATCTTCCATACTAAATCGGTACTGTTACTACAATCGCGAAGGACAAGGTCACGTGACTAAGCAGTGGTCAGTGCACTTTATCCTTTCACAATCTGGGTTCTCTTCGAAGCTGTGTATTGAAATAATTAAGACAACTAAAGCCCCCCACACACATATTACTCGTTTTATCCGGGCGAAGTTTTGTAACTTGATACTTCCGATTGTTTGTGGAAACTTTAGGAATTAGCGAACATTCTTCTTTTTTCTTTTTATTAGTATTGTTACCAGGTTAGAAACAGTTTGTATATATTAATTTCGTAATTGATAACATTTTTTGTTACAGATTTATTACTAACATATATTTTAACATTTCATTTTTCTTTTTTATTCAATGTGTATACAGTTTTTCATTTTAAAATGAATACAGAGATAATAAACCGCCATTTTTCGTTGTTATGGATGTCTAGACTTTTTTGACAGCGGCATAGTCGCCTTTTTTATCGACATTGAAGTTTTGACTATTTATCAGTTTTTATAAAATTGAAGGAAACTTAATAACTTTCTTCAAACGATAACCTATTTATTTAAATAACTTTATCTTGATATCGTGAAAAAATAATTATCAAAACAAACACGGAAATTATTATATATTGTTAATTAACCAAGAATTCGATCTAGGTTCTATAACAATGTTTATAATAATACGAATATGAATTATAAAAAAAAGTACTTAAATATAATCAAAACAGGATTTAGAAAATATTTCACAAAACTTAAAAGTCGTTTCACAGAAATACAGAAAGTGTAATTCCACAAAAATTATTACGAAAGCTGATAAAAACTATTTACAAGAATAGTTAAAAAATAACATTTTGATATAGTTTGATTTTTAACTTAACTTTTTGTTAATATATATGTTTATTTATCAAAGTACATCTTGTTTTTAATCTAACAACATATAAAGAAACTTACTATCAGGAAAATATTTATAATATATTGTGTACATATCAAGTCAACAGTTTTTGCAAGTTAGAAAAAATGACCACTTCTACACATCTAATATCACGTACCTGTTCCAAGAAAATGAGTAAATCCAAAAATGGCACCATTCTCACACCCACTCTAGTCATTAAATCACTATCACCATATACATAGAACATAAAAAATGCCATATTTACATCGAAGTAGTAAGTACCGCGTAACGCGAGAGACTGCTTTGGCCAAACCCATCATGGTCTATATACGTCGACTTGAACAACTGTTGTGGTACTGAAGATGGTGGGGTGATGGGCTTTAGGGCAAGTTAGGACCCTTTGTTCCGAATTCTCGTATACCTGGTGATTCAGAGCTGGACTCTGATACAGAGGGCGGGAAACGTAATTTTTATAAAAAAGAAGTTCTTCTAATTTGATATTTTTGTACAGGGTTAGAAATATATTTAGTCAAATAAAATTTATATAATGCAATAAAATACGAGGTTAAGCTAGGAAACTAAAATAATGAGGTTAGAATTCATGTTTTATAACTTTATTTAGTAGACCAGGGACGTACTGGTTGATTTCATATACATGCAAGTTATTGCTTTGGTTTTTTATTATCTTAATGAAATGATTTAACGCGTATTAATTTGAAAAATAACTTTATTTTCTATAAATAATTTTAAAAATGAATGTAACCAAACTAAACAAATTTTAGGTACTGAATTTATCCCTTTTTCATATGTACGGTTATGTTTGAAAAAATTCGCGCACCTGGGACAGATGTTTTAGTATTGAATCGAAAATTTTCTTTTTGCGTCACATCGAGAGTATCATAGATATGATCCATCAAATCAGATAAATGTCAATATTGTGTACAATTTCCGAAAAACGATTAACGAACTTATCTGTGTCGATAACGTGTTAATAATAAGTATGTGTCGTTTTTCTTAAGGGTAAAATAGTTGAAATATCTCGAAAATCATTGTTATATACTGGGGGATAAGATAAATGTATTTTTTTATTAATATTTCATTAAGCATTTCGTTTATGAATTTTAGTGATAATACGAGGGGTTTACAAGGAAAATTATTTTTTTCTATTGTCATAATTATATGTTTCAACCATTATCTAAATTTTACATTTTAAAATACGAGTTTTGCTCAATTTTAAACTCATTTTTACTACCTATTTTTACTTTAAAACAGATATTTAAATCTTTGTTTGACTTATTACTTCAAAATTTGGCTTTCAATAAATTTTTGGTTATTTTTTCCTTGAAAATATGTGTTTGAATTGAATTTTCATTCCAAAATAGGAGTTTTAATCAATTTCGTTGGACAAAATAGGGTTTTCAACAAAATTTTCACTAATTCCTATTAAAAATCATGTATTTCAACTAATATCAAACTTTTTTTACAAAAAACATGAGTATTAACCAATTTTCAAATCATTTCTGCGATAAAACAATAGATTTAAGTAAGCTCCGCTTCTAAATAAGAGTTTTAACCAATGTTTCACTCTTTCCTGCAACGAAACATGAGTTTTGATCAATTTTCACTCCAAAACACTGTTTTAACCAACGTTTGACTTTTTCCTACTACGAAATATGAACTCTGATCAATTTTCACTTCAAAACACGTGCTTTAATCAATGTTTGATCCTTTTCAACAACGAAACATAAGTTTTGACCAATTATTTCTTCAAAACACTTGCATTAACAAATTTTTGTCTCTTCTTCAGTACAAAACATGAGTTTTTAATAATTTTCATTTCAAAACACGTGATTTAACCAATGGTTAACTCTTTCCCGCAATGAAACATGAGTTTTGACCAATTATTATTTTGAAACACGTGCTTTGATCTAGGTTTGACTCCTTTCTACAAGGAAACATAAGTTTTGACCAATTTTCATTTCAAAACACGTGCTTCAACCAATATAAGATTCTTTTCTATAACGAAATGTGTGTTTTTATCAATTTTCATCTCAAAACACATGATTTAACTAATGTTTGTCCCTTTCCTACAACGAAACATGAGTTTTGACCAATTATTATTTTAAAACATGTGCTTCAATTTAGGTTTGACTTCTTTTTACAACGAAACATAAGTTTTAACCAATTTTCATTTCAAAACACGTACTTTAACCAATGTTTGTATCTTCTATAGTATGAAATATAGGTTTTTACCAATTTTCATTTCAAAACACAAGCATTAACCAAGGTTTGTATCTTCTATAGTATGAAATATAGGTTTTTACCAATTTTCATTTCAAAACACGTACTTTAACCAATGTTTGTATCTTCTATAGTATGAAATATAGGTTTTTACCAATTTTCATTTCAAAACACGTACTTTAACCAATGTTTGTATCTTCTATAGTATGAAATATAGGTTTTTACCAATTTTCATTTCAAAACACGTACTTTAACCAATGTTTGTATCTTCTATAGTATGAAATATAGGTTTTTACCAATTTTCATTTCAAAACACGTACTTTAACCAATGTTTGTATCTTCTATAGTATGAAATATAGGTTTTTACCAATTTTCATTTCAAAACACGTACTTTAACCAATGTTTGTATCTTCTATAGTATGAAATATAGGTTTTTACCAATTTTCATTTCAAAACACGTACTTTAACCAATGTTTGTATCTTCTATAGTATGAAATATAGGTTTTTACCAATTTTCATTTCAAAACACGTACTTTAACCAATGTTTGTATCTTCTATAGTATGAAATATAGGTTTTTACCAATTTTCATTTCAAAACACGTACTTTAACCAATGTTTGTATCTTCTATAGTATGAAATATAGGTTTTTACCAATTTTCATTTCAAAACACAAGCATTAACCAAGGTTTGTATCTTCTATAGTATGAAATATAGGTTTTTACCAATTTTCATTTCAAAACACGTACTTTAACCAATGTTTGTATCTTCTATAGTATGAAATATAGGTTTTTACCAATTTTCATTTCAAAACACGTACTTTAACCAATGTTTGTCTCTTCTTCAGGACGATATATAGGTTTTTACAAATTTTTATTTCAAAACACGAGCTTTAATCAATGTTTAACTCTTTCCTGCAATGAAACATCAGTTTCCACCATTTATTATTTTAAAACACGTGCTTTAATTGAAGTTTGACTCTTTTCTACAACGAAACATAAGTTTTGACCAAGTTTCATTTCAAAACACGTACTTTAATCAAAGTTGGACTCTTTTTAACTAGAAAACATGAATTTTGACTACTTCTCAACCCACTTCTTCTACAAAACTTGGATTTTAACGAATTTTAATTTCAAATAAAACCTGAAATTCATCAGTACAATACTTAATGATTCTCCTTTGTAGCTCCTCAATTGCAGTCCACTTTTTTTCTCTATAATGTATTCAAAATACACACGTAGAATCTTCGGAAACGTAATAAAAGTTAGGTTAGGTTTTCATTTGAAACAAACTCATGTTTCAAAATATTCCAATAATACGGTCCTGGTAATAATCTTTGGAAGTAGAGGTATCCGAAGACTTATTTGTATTGTTTGCTTAAAATCTAAATTGTACATTTCGATTGAATCGTAGCGTCGAGAGGTATCGACCTCGTAAATCTTTTCTATATTCTCAGGTAAGTGATAAATGTGAAAAATAGCAAAGATATGTACGTACATAGGCGTAGAGACTAACAAAACTTTTATTACGTATACAAAATAAATGGTAGAATACACCCTATGTGATTATTTCCGTCTCCAGAAGTGTTAAAAGCTTATCCAGGCACTTCGCACTACATATTCTAATTTGAGTTTGGAAATAATATATTTTATTTATTTATCGACCTCAAAATAATGTCATGATCATGATCATCGTAAACTGATATTTAATGATTCCGCCAGCTTGATTTTTTTCACAAGATTGTCGAAGCAGCAGTTAAAATCAACGCCATCTGGCAGGCCATCATCCAACCAAACTTTAATCACATAAATTATAAAGTGGTGATCCACGCGTTGTTCAAACCAAAAAAAAAGAAGAAGTAGATAAAAAAGACTGTTGCACCTGCCGCAAAAGTACTTTATAACATACAGGAAACACGTGTTGAATGAGACAGATGGAAGGCAAAGTCGTATAATTTAATTTCTATGTTTTTTTAATTATATTTTGATGTTATCTATACATTTTAGATGGAAAATGAACTTCGTTTTTTGGTAGAATTGCCCAGTGGTCTCTGAAATGAAATAAAAATAAAAAAAACTCGTTAGCAAACGGTACTTTCGATACAAAATGAATTATTGGAAATTTGAAAGCATAAAAATTAAGATAGTATTTAGACACTAACATTAATTTAGAAATATATTAGGAATCAGTCAAGAAAACAAAGATTTAAGTATAAAATCAATAATATTTCCTCATTTTTCTGTATCTTGCTTATTTTCGAAACCATAGAAAGTGAAATGCATAAAAAATATCATACAAAATATATTTTATTACAAAATTATAGAATAAATACGAAAATAGATGAACTGACTATAATAAACTATAATAAAAACACAAATAAGTATATAAAATTCATAATAATAATCAAGTTATTATAAAATTTCCCGTAAACACTATAAAATAAATAATTCATTACTATATACTAGTTTTTATTATATTTAAATACTTAGTATGCTTAAAAATGCCTATTATCAATTAAATTAAGTCATAAAGTCCGATTTATAACATAAAATAAATATATCATCATGATATATTTGAATAAATACGAAAATAGATGAACGGACTATAACAAACTAGAAAAAAAATACGAATAAGTATATAACATTTGTTTTTAAATTCATTTGAATAGTTAACACGCTAAAAAATGCATAATAATAAACAAATTATTACAAAATTTCCTCAAAATACTATAAAATAAATAATTCATTACGATATACTAGTTTTTATTACATTTAAATACTTAGTACCCTTAAAAATACCTATTATCTATTAAAAAGTCATAATGTCCGGTTTATAACATATAATAAATATATCATCATGATATATTTGAATAAATACAAAATTAGATGAACTGACTATAATAAACGTGTGATTCTTCTTTTTTATTTCGGAACGCTAGATTATATACCTCGAACGAAAACAAGATGGCCAATTTAAAATCGAATTAAATACAAAACCGTATTAATTTATTGAATTTTAGACTTATTTAAATCGAGATATAAAAGCAGAATGTTACCAAAAAGAGCCCCATACCTTAGGTACCTATAGAAAAATAAAAGATAAATAATCGAACATCGTCTTCACGAGGCAGCTGCTCGTTCTTTTTGATCAACTGTTTTTCGAAGCGCCAATACGATCGCACATAAGAAAAGGTGGTCGGGTAAAAGGTTGGTTTTCTTTTGTTAGAACCGTGTGCCGGCTGCCGGGACTCGGATGGAGAGCAGCTGGCGTGCCAGGTGTGACTATACTAACATGTGTGTACTGGCAGAGAGAGGTAGGTACCCTATAAAGTGTAACCCCATCGATCAGTTGCCGTAAGACTACGAAATTTCATTTAACCCATCAACAAAAATTATTCAATATTGTAAATCTTATAATTATTTATGTAATAAAGAAAAATTCTTTCTGGATTTATAACTTTTTATTCCGTTTGTACAATTTCAATCAATACAACATATTTCTAGTAAATGTATTTCTATCAAGTTGGTACAATATTCGAAATACACTTGTTTACATTCCATTACTTGAAAACTGATGAATAAAATATTGATTTACAAAAAAATCGATAAAAATCTACCAATAAATTATTAATTCATTAGTTTTTTCAGAAATATCAACGTAATTTTATCATCTTTAACAGAAAACAACTTGTAACTATAGTAAATATTTTTATTATCGAAAGTAAACATAGATAGAGCCACTTGTTACGTTGTTAATGTATATCAAATAAAGTAGGGTTAAAAGTATCGCTATGATATACTTTTTATTTATTGAATGTTGCCAAGTTTAATTCTATTCCAGACAATTTGAGGAATTAATATTTAAAACTAAATTTTCTAGTTAAAATATTTGTAATAACTATTATTATAGTTTAAACATCAATATTATTATAAATATTGTAACTATCCTATCATAAAAGAGTGAATGCGTATATAGAATTTGTATTAAATATGTACTAATTTTATACCGGGGGTCAAACTTATAACAAATGATAGATATAAGCTACGTTTTTTTACAATACATACGTAAAACATGAACATATTGAATATTTACTTGAAAAATGGCGCGAGAAAGACTAGCAATTCGTAACAGATTTACATATCTTTTCGACGATTACCTGTATGCTTACAACCTCTTTCCGTTTCTTTGTCCTACGAGCAAGGACATCCCTTCGAAGAAAAAAACTCATTTTCACACCACGAATTTCGTTTTTTGAATGAGGCAATTCTACACCTGGATATCACAAAGAGAATTCAAACACGTGCAAACTAATTCTTATTCCTCGTTTATTTTCTAAAGCATAAAAGATAAAAACGGGTCATAAAAAATTTCTTGATCCAATAATAAAAAAAATTTCGTTGATACAGTAGCGGAGACAATTATTTCGTTATCTTTTTCGATTGATTTTATAGATTTGATTCCTTTTTTACCCGCCGCTGTCTTTCGTGGCACCCTAATCTTAAATGTGACCTCAATAATAAATATCGAGTTCAAAAGATTTGGACGGGAAATAAAATTATAACCACTGGTTCCGTTGAAAAGAAATTTTCATTCCCTTTTTATTATTTTATTCTACGTATTATATTATGTCAAATACATCTTATATTGAACGTGTCTTTTAGTAATTATTATTATAACAACGTGACAACGCCGCATTCGAGATTATTCTATCGGGCGGGAAAATAAAAACAAAAGACATCTGTCTACACTAATTAGACAAGACGTGATAGGTTAACTATTGAATTCAATCCCATTTTTTTAATTTAACAAAAAGTTTATCTCAACTATAATGAAGTTCAAAAAAATATTAGTTAAAACATAATATTAAAGGTTCAGTGTAAATTAGTTCTAAATCAAGGTTATTAATATTGAAATTGTAGTGGTTTGAATTAAGTTATATCATTTTAATGAAGTTTATTTAGTGTTGTTTGTTGGTAAGTATACTATATTTACGTAATTTTTATACTAAAACTTATAAATAACAACAAATTTAAAAAATCTCGCCCATTTTGAATGCTATAAATATCTCAACATATATTAATAGTTCTTTCTAAAAGAAAATGATCATACACTGTTTTTACACGTATAAAATATCAATTTACGATTATTATTATATCTATTATCTAATAAAAATTGGAACATATTTTCCAAGTTTCTTTTTTCTATCGTCAGCTGTTTACTGATAGGGTCGCTTTTGCCCAAATTGTTTCTTTTTCAGAATAACATAATGAATTACGTGTTGGGAATATAATACAAGCCGTTTAACTCATGTTTTTCGTCGAATAAAACGTATAAAGCCACTATCTCGTTTCGCACCTAATTTAAATGTTTCTACAGGATGTTTTGTTCAAAAAACAAAAATTAAAAAAATTACATTTTGAGTAATTCTGAAAAATATGTATACGAAACATTTTGTATCACAAAACTTTTTCTATTTATAATGTTTTATGACGTCTTCGCGAACCAGTTTGTCACTGTCTTCATTACCGACCGGGTGGTGTTGCTTTTTAAAGTTTCTATAACTTTTTTTGTTTAGCTCTCTTTGTAGTAATATACTTTTGCATTTCGACGATAATTTACAAAATGCCTGTAATCACTTAAAATATAAAAAAAGTTTTGTTTCTGAGATGGTAAATCGTCTCGTTTGTTTTTTTCCTTTTGGAAATTGTAAAACATTCGCAAACTTTCGGGTTGTCAAAAATAAGACCAAAGTATTTATTAAAAAAGTTTTTGCCGCGCGTTTCCCTTTTGCTTGTGTTACATTTATATACAGGATGATTTGTTAGAATTCGTTCAAGTAAATTTATATTCGATGTTATAAAATGATTTAAACACATATTTTTTTGATTCTAATTTATCTGCATTAAACTATTAAACATACTTTCAATTATTACTGTAAATTTATTTTATAAAAAGAGTTTTCGTATAAAATAATAAGAAAAATAATTTCTTTTATTTCTACATTCTTCTTACCTCTCAAATACTAAGAAAGATTTATTTTTACTGTGAATTTATTGTGTCGAAGAATATAAATGCCCGTTCAAATATTTTCTAAGAGTTTACTTTGTGCTTCGAATGAAAAGATTTTTTTTTGATGTTTGCGAATACCAAAACTGCGTAAATAATTGTATACCAGGTAACGTTAAATTTTTGCTTGAATGTCCATATATAATGTGGAACCTTTTTGAGAAATTTGAACAGCTGCTCTATCTGATTCGTATGAAACGTAAACAATTTTTTATAAAATTTAAAACTATAAACCCGTAGGACAATCTGTATGATATCTAAAATGTGGATCACGGCGATTACAGAAAAAAATCGCTGGAAGCTAAGTATGGAGAATAGGGTAGATACACAGCAATACACAGACAGTAATTAAGTCATTGTTTTGATAGTTTGACAGCCGTCAAATTTTTACGTGTCTTTTGAAGGTTAGGGAATACTGAAAATCGTATGGATTTAATACTAGTAGTGCCACCTACGAGGATGTTCCCAGAAGTACCTGGCCCAACAAAGAAAACAACAAAACAATAAATTTAGATTAATGGACTGAATAATTGTTTATCTTCTATATTTATTTAAAACACTCTGTTTCTATACAAGAAATTTCACGAAGATAGTTTTATAAATGTTTTGACTGTTGACAAATGACGGTTGACAGTTGACCACAGACATTTGATAGTTGATTTTTTTAATTAAATAAATGTGTAATTTTAATTGGAGGGTGAATGCCACGTCCTATCGGGGGCTGGAAATTAATAAAAAAGTTCAGAGATCATTTAAGACGTTTTGTTAATATGAGAATTTCATGAAAGTAGTCTTATAAATGTTTTGAATGTTGACAAATGACGGTTGACAGTTGACCATAGACAGTTGATTGTTGATTCTTGGTAAATTCATGGTAAAAACAACAATTTTGGAAAAAAATACGATTACTTATAAATTTAGATTTTTGGACTGAATAGTTATTTATCTTCTATATTTATTTAAAACACTCTGTTTATATACAAGAAATTTCACGAAGATAGTTTTATAAATGTTTTGACTGTTGACAAATGACCGTTGACAGTTGACCATAGACATTTGATAGTTGATTTTTTTAATTAAATAAATGTGTACTTTTAATTGGAGGGTGAATGCCACGTCCTCTCGGGGGCTGGAAATTAATAAAAAAGTTCAGAGATCATTTAAGACGTTTTGTTTATATACGAGAAATTTCATGAAGGTAGTCTTGTAAATATTTTGAATGTTGACAAATGACGGTTGACAGTTCACCATTGACAGTTGATTGTTGATTCATGGTAAATTCATGGTAAATTCATTCATATAAATGCTACAGGTTGTCTCTATTGAAATTTTTAAGCATTAACTACAAGTCTTATTCAAATTATTGTGTGATCGATTAATTTATAGTTCTATAATTTTGATTTGTGACTTGTTTTCTCTTATACGAGGTACTATTTAATGAGAATCTTCAAAAAACAACGGTTCATTTAAAACTTACTTTGAAATCTGAAATTTCGTTTCGTAATTTCCAACTTTTTGTTTTGTATCTCGCTTTGTATGATTACGAATTTATTCTATGATAGTATCAACGTTTCTCTTCCGATTTTATTGCATTACAACGTTGCCATTCGACAACTGTAGATAGTATAAATCTATAAAGTGTTATTTTTTAAAGGAAAAAATTTTCTACAATTTTAACCCTGTATATTTATCACAAATATGACACTGGAGGAATCTCTCGTGTACAGTCACATAGACACATGTTTTCTCTATCGATTCACGTCAAAAATAAATCGATATCTCGATATCTCGTTTTTATACGAGCATGTCAAGATTTTTTTTGGAAATTTCTAAAAAATACACGTCGTATCAAAAAACTGATAATTTTGAAGTGTGAAACAATAGTTATGTTTCTCAAAAACATACAAAAGCTTACACGAAGTGAACTAGTTTTTTTTTTAAAAATCATCATCACTTCCTATTTGAATAAAAGATGTAATTTTTTTTCTACCACTTTGTACGACATAAATTCATACATTCCACTTGGTATAAGTCGTTTAAGAAACCCCCAGGCAAATCGCGGTCCAGGTGGCTCATGAACAAAGATCCCAGCAAGCTTATTGTCCTCAACAAAGCCCCCTGGATTTTGTTTCCTGTATATTGTAGAGCATACCGTCCCTATTTCAAACCCGCCTCTTAACGACCCCGAATATTTAGTTTTCTTCATAACTAGTATAAATAAGACATTATTATTAATATTTCGACATTCTATATATTTCGATATTGATATTACTATCAACATCCTTTAATTAATGTTTTTTTTAATTCTGATAACGTTATACTTGATAAAATGTAACTAAAAGTTTAATAAATTAACAGTTTGTCAAATTTTCGCGATGTCTAAAACAGAAATAGCGACAGAATTAAACAAATTAGATAAATCAGAGCTAATACACATCATATTAAAAGGTAAGATACCAATGGGTGTCGAATTAACCGACGTTTCGACAGATTTTATAAACTCTAGAAAGACCATTGATAAAAGAACGTCGAATTTGAGTGACGACATCAGATTTCTGTTGATTAATTGCGAATTAACCGTCGCCAAATGCGAATTGAAATCTAATAAATTGGTTATAGCTGAAATGGAAAAATCAGCTAAGCATCAAGAATATATAATCAAATTATTAAAAGATGCTCTAAAAAATACGAGGATCGATAATAAAGAAACTAGAAATATAGAAAACGAAGTGGAAGTAATAGAAGAAATACCAGAGAAACCTGAAAGGAAAAAGTACAATAAAAATAAAGAAAAAAATACGAAATGTAATAAAAGTGGATTTTTGAATAATTTTTCTGGTAAAATAAGAAGCAATAAAACGAATAAAATTGAAGGAAAATAATGTGTATGTATCATTATTATATATAAATTTATATCAATTTCTGAGTAAAACTTTTTATTTTTTATTTTAATTAAATAAATTAATAAACTTTTCGAACAACACTGTACGTTATGAAATTCGACATGGATGTAGTAAATTTCTCAAAATTCAAAAGTTATGTTGTGTCGATGTGTGCCTTTAATTGGGGGGTGAATGCCACGTCCTCTCGGGGGTTGGAAATTAATAAATAAGTTCAGAGATGAATTAATAATTCGATTTAAAGAAAAATATTTTCTACACATAATTTTTTTAGTTAACGTGCTGAAAACCGCTTCTTCATATGTAGAAAAACGTTGACCTCGCAATTTATTTTTTGATCTGCGGGAATAAGAAATCACTGAGTGCCAAATAAGGACTATACGGCGGTTGACCCTTCAATTTGATGTTTTGACTGTTCAAAAACGTTTTCCTTTGAACTGATGTGTGACAACTCATATTGTTATAATGGAAAATGATTCTTCTTCTGCGATTGGTTGTTGCTCTAATCTTTAGACGTCTTTTGAAACACTGGGATTGAATATTTTCATCATCACTTTGCGCCATCGACACCAGATTCTTTTTACCGATTGTCAAATTATGAGGTATCCAATCTTTTCGACAGCCAAATGTCAAATTACGATCTTGCAATATCAGCCGAAAGTCATCGCACGAAAATTTTTGACCAAGATAAATCTGTAAACAATTCAACTAGCACTCGTATGACAATACGTTCTGAGTACGTTCACCATTAAAAATGTCAAACTTCATGATGGAAATGTCAGATTTGACAGATTCGCATCAGTGTTGCTCTATCTCAAAACTTAATTAGCAACCCTCGTGTCGAAAAACTATGCACTTTTCGAAAAAAATGATTAAGGACTTAGTTGAATTATATAAATTAATGAAGAGTTTGGTTTTTTACAAATTTTTATAGATGCAATATTTACCAAGCTATATCTCATAAAAGAAAAATTTAATTTTGGGAATTTGAAACATTTCAAGATTTCAATAATTTTCAATCTTCAAAATAAACTGTAAAAATCCTTTTTCAACATAAAAATTAAGGATAGTTTCGACATCTAAACAGGATCATTATATAAACACCCTTAATTAGAAATTTTTACCGTTTTTGACTGGACTATATTTAATATTTTTATACATATATTAACAAATGAATACTGAACGTCATCTATTGGTTAGTAAATATACTAATTTCTTTTGTTTAGAACGTACTTGTTAAGACGTTAAAAATTAGGTTAGAAAATTATTTTCACCTCGTTAGGCAAGTATTTGTCTATGAATCATTTCACATCTGTTAGATGACTAGTTTCCATGGTTGCCATGTTTCATTAATTATCTCGTAATAACTGAAATTCTAAACTTTATTAAAATAGTTTCTAATTAGTTGATAATAATACATTAGTAGCGGTACGAATAGTATACAGGACGTCACATTATCACATCATTCATTTTGGTATGGATTAATATAGAAAATAAGGATTTTGGTTAAAAATTTTTATTTTTGCATGTAATCTGAACTAAAATACAAGCGGGCTTATACTTTCTATGGTGTTTCAATTGTTTGAAGAAACGTAAAAAACGAATAAGCAGTTTTTATCATCTAAAAGAAATATATAACAATTAAATATGGAATTTTTTTATTGCTTCTGTATAATGTCACTTACTGATACTATAGTTTGTCGGTTAATATCCAAAAAACCCATGGCAGAAAGACATACCATATTTTGGCTTTTGAATATCATGAAACTTAACGATTTTCGAATTGGTACGATGTTTGGTAAGTACCACTGGCAATGATAAAACGCAGAATTTGCAACTTCTTGTGCCTGGAAATAAGTCAAAAAAAGTTTAATGATTGTTTTGTACCAGTAATAGTTTTTTTTTAATATAATTTTCTTTATACGTACAAGATATAAGATATTATTCTTTGGTATTCAATTATGAGTAAGGACAGTAAAATAAGTTTTGTGTGTGCCTAAAAAATTTGCTACTCCTGCCTAAAATCGATATCAGAATAATTTATACATTGAAAAATACATGTAGATAGAGCAAAATTTGTTTTTTTAACCTTATTTTGCATTCAAATCCGCTTGAAATTGTTTGAGAAACTATTCATGTCTAGAAAAATATACTCTAATTATGTCTTGTTTCAATAAAAAACTTTTTTTGCCTGAAAAAACAGTATTAAAAAAACACTAATAATTGAGGCATCCACATCGAGCTTAAAAACGTATAGTTTGTCATTCATGTATAAAAGGTACAGCAGAATAAAACTTTGTGCTTAAAAAATTTTGTGTTCGTGCCTAAAAAACGAAACACGAGACGCGCAACTTCGCCCAATTTTTGTTTTATAATATTATTAGTAGTATTGCATCAGATAATTCTTAAAAATAATACATATTCTTGTTTTTGCCTGAAAAAACAGTAATAAAAAAACCAAAAATAAGTTATTTCTTGTGCCTAAAGAAACACTCATTCTTGAGGTGTTCACTTTGAGCTTAAAAACGTATAGTTTGTCATTTATGTATAAAAGGTAGAATAAAACTTTGTGCTTAAAAAATTTAATGTTCGAGCCTAAAAAACGAAATGTAAGGCGCATAATGTCGCCTACTTTTTGTCTTATAAAATTATTAGTAGCATTACATCGAAAAATTATGTCTTGTGCCTTAAAATGAACACTGTTTTCCATTTTGCCTGAAAAAACAATAACATGGAGACTGAAAATATGATACAATTTGTGACTAAATACAAAAAGCAGCCTGGGAATTCACAAACATCATGTTTGTATGAAAACTACAATAACGTAAATTTTTGAGCCTAAAAAGTATATTATGTGTGCCTAAAAAACGAACTATAAGACTAACTCTACCATATTGTGTCGTTTGCCTGAAAGAGTAATATAAAAACTACAAATTTGTGTAACTTGTGCCTAAAAAAAAAACTAACAACTTAAAGGAATTTATTAAGAGGTATAATTTGTTATGTTTGCTTAAAAACTACAGTAAAATAAATTTTTGTGCCTTAAAAATTGATGGTGTCGAGTCTATACATAAACTAATGTCTAAAAAAAACAATATAAACGCTTTAGTTTCTTATCTACTTCTTTTAAACTAAATATAATACAAATAAGTTTTTCTATTGAAGATATACAGGGTGTAGTAAAAGAATCTAATTTTCTGATATTTTTATTTATTTTACGTACCTCGTCTATCAATTTTTGGGCAGGTGCGCCGTACAACAATAAAAATTCCGAAATGAATGCCATAACCATCGTACAACATCTGATTATGTCTACTATCGTATTATTTCTGAAATTGATAATCGAATATGTTGTAGTTTTGATGAAGTATTATGAAAATTGTGAATACTTACGGTTGCGATAAAACATACATGTTCATACAAAGTAATGCTGTGATTATAGATATAAGCATTGCGAAAAGGTAAGAGAAAATCCCGTCCAGGTGTCGAACGTACCTAAAAGAAATAGTAAGATTTCGACGAAATTGCATTTTGTTTTTGAATCTGAACTTTGATTAAATTTTTGGCGCCCAAAGTAGATTTAACAAAGACATTTGAGGATTAAGATGTGTTTCAATATTTGGTTGTGGGATCATGAGATAAAAGTACGAAATTTTTTCTAAAATCTAGAATTTCCCGGAAATATATATCACCAAAATGTTTATTATTCCAATTGCCTAAAAAAAACATCAAAGTTTTTTAATTTTTTGTATGCTATTTTGTGCCTAAAAACTAGGATCATTACATGTTAAATATACCTAAAAATTACATTATAATTAATCCAAGCTACAAGCAATTCCATTTCCAATGGTGACTAAAAATACACTATTCATTGTATTTGCCAGGAAATGGTATGCAAAACTTATAATTCGTGCCTAAAAAATACAAAATTTTCTTCTTTCCGTATAATGTTTTATTTCTAAAAAGCTATAAGCCATTGCATTTCCGTTTGTGCCTAAAAATACACTACTCATTGTGTTTGCCAGAAAATGGTACGTAAAATTTATAATTTGTGCCTAGAAAATACAAAATTTTCTTCTTTCCGTATAATGTTTTATTTCTAAAAAGCTATAAATCATTGCATTTCCGTTTGTGCCTAAAAATACACTACTCATTGTGTTTGCCAGAAAATGGTACGTAAAATTTATAATTTGTGCCTAAAAAATACAAAAATTTCTTCTTTCCGTATAATGTTTTATTTCTAAAAAGCTATAAGCCATTGCATTTCCGTTTGTGCCTAAAAATACACTACTGATTGTATTTGCCAGGAAATGGTATGCAAAACTTATAATTCGTGCCTAAAAAATACAAAATTTTCTTCTTTCCGTATAATGTTTTATTTCTAAAAAGCTATAAGCCATTGCATTTCCGTTTGTGCCTAAAAATACACTACTCATTGTGTTTGCCAGAAAATGGTACGTAAAATTTATAATTCGTGCCTAAAAAATACAAAATTTTCTTCTTTCCGTATAATGTTTTATTTCTAAAAAGCTATAAGCCATTGCATTTCCGTTTGTGCCTAAAAATACACTACTCATTGTGTTTGCCAGAAAATGGTACGTAAAATTTATAATTTGTGCCTAAAAAATACAAAATTTTCTTCTTTCCGTATAATGTTTTATTTCTAAAAAGCTATAAATCATTGCATTTCCGTTTGTGCCTAAAAATACACTACTCATTGTGTTTGCCAGAAAATGGTACGTAAAATTTATAATTTGTGCCTAAAAAATACAAAAATTTCTTCTTTCCGTATAATGTTTTATTTCTAAAAAGCTATAAGCCATTGCATTTCCGTTTGTGCCTAAAAATACACTACTCATTGTGTTTGCCAGAAAATGGTACGTAAAATTTATAATTTGTGCCTAGAAAATACAAAATTTTCTTCTTTCCGTATAATGTTTTATTTCTAAAAAGCTATAAGCCATTGCATTTCCGTTTGTGCCTAAAAATACACTACTCATTGTGTTTGCCAGAAAATGGTACGTAAAATTTATAATTTGTGCCTAAAAAATACAAAAATTTCTTCTTTCCGTATAATGTTTTATTTCTAAAAAGCTATAAGCCATTGCATTTCCGTTTGTGCCTAAAAATACACTACTGATTGTATTTGCCAGGAAATGGTATGCAAAACTTATAATTCGTGCCTAAAAAATACAAAATTTTCTTCTTTCCGTATAATGTTTTATTTCTAAAAAGCTATAAGCCATTGCATTTCCGTTTGTGCCTAAAAATACACTACTCATTGTGTTTGCCAGAAAATGGTACGTAAAATTTATAATTTGTGCCTAGAAAATACAAAATTTTCTTCTTTCCGTATAATGTTTTATTTCTAAAAAGCTATAAGCCATTCCATTTCCGTTTGTGCCTAAAAATACACTACTCATTGTGTTTGCCAGAAAATGGTACGTAAAATTTATAATTTGTGCCTAAAAAATACATAATTTATAATTTTAAGCTGCTAAAAATAGACATGACACTTGAAATTTATTATTTTTGCTTTAGAAAATTGAGGATTTTTTTTGTATGCCATTTTATGCCTATAAAGTTAAAATTAATCCTACCCACATTAGTATCTTGAAAAAATTATTTTATTTGCCACGTAAAAGTTTAGACTTAAAAAAATTTACAATTTTTCACTTTATGTACTTCATTTTATGCCTTAAAAATTCCAATAGAATCTTATTCTTCCTTTTAATTGAATCTTGATACAAAATTTGTTAGTTCTCGCCCAAAAATAACAAAATTCAATACTGCTATTTTTTTTATTAAAAATTTTATCTCAATTTTGGCCTGAAAATCTTAATTTTTACCTAAAAATCATTCCAAATATAACCGAAATTCCAACCGTTGAATAAATTTAAGTATTGCGACAAAATTTTTAGATTTCTGTCAATAAAAATCCATTGGTTTGGGCGCCGAAAATATTATATATACACTTACGTAATTAAATGATCATGATATTCAATATTCTCTCTTATTTCTTTAACACAATATTCATATTCTTTAGATTTAAGATCTAATTGTTTCATTTTAGCATTCAAATTACTGAACTGTCCGGCTCCGATCACTATAGTGATGCTGATAAATAAATTAACGCCAATCACCATAGACATAGTTACAATAGTCACGTAAAATTCTAAGAAATACGATATAATGAAAGGAAGTTGCTCCATTCGATAATAATAATAAATACTAGTGCCTTTCACCAGAAGCGGTTTGATAATAAACAAACAAGTACTACACGAAATGTATATCAAAAAAATTTTCTCCTTACGACGTAAATCCTTCAACAATCTCGAATTTTCGCTTCCGATCGGATCGTTTTTCCAAAATCCTTCTACGTCTTCAAACAACTGAATTATTTCGTCTCTTTTACTTATAAGTACGAAAAATTTAACCCAAATCTACAATAAATATTCTATCGTATCATCAGCGTACACAGGGTGTTTCAAAAAGATTTTCGGAACGCCATCCGTATTCAAGAAAACCTTTTTCTTGAAACACCGCGTATAAAGAAGTTTTTAAAACTAACCTGACAGAAAACTCCCACCGATTCCACAGTAACCAATTCACCGTTTAAAAATAATTCCAGAAGGATAAGTACGGTAAGATAAAAAGTGAGTAAAGCGTTGAAAGCTATCAAGGGTTTCACGTAACCCTTCAGAGGATTCATTCCGACGAATCTCCACAATATCAAGACGTTTCGGAATTCTTTTTCGTACGAATTTATTTGGATACGTTCGGTGTTTTTGAACGACATCGTAGTTGTGTAGCAAATTGGTCAATTTCGGTAAAAAGGAAATATGATTGCGCAAATATTGATGAAATTATAAAAAAACTATCATTATCATAATTTCTTTGTCTGGTAATATCTTAATGATAATGTAGCTCTACTAGGTTCAATAATTATTAATGAGGCCGTTCTTAATGTAAACCTGGAACGTTTTATATATTTGTTTTTGCTATTAAGCTGACCCTACTGGTCTATTTCGTCCCTTGATCTTTCTCTTTTATCTTATCCACTTTCTCCACATTTCTCTATGTGCTTTAGTT